>NC_049204.1:55771417-56036417 GCF_013347855.1 Anguilla anguilla | reverse complement strand
TCTGTGCCGCTCTGTGACGGCGCACTGGGCCCGCTCGTCCAAAATAAATACATACATAAATACATAAATAAATAAATAAATAAATAAATAAATAAATGAATGAATGAATGAATCTGGGAACCAAGGGGTTACTACAGCAAGCGAGAGGCCGCGTGTGGGGGGGGGGCGCTACTTTTTAAACAATAGCCTAATTACAACATTTATATCCCAGAATGTGGAATTGAATTTAGCCCAACTTAAGGCAGCGCTGGCATGAAGAGGCTATCTGATTAGAGCAGCAGTTGTTTCATTTGCGGCGCAGCAGATTGCAGAGCGTCTCTATCCGGCGCGCAATCTGTATTCATTACGCCCCGTAAAGGATGATCCATGTCCCTGCCCCCGCGCTTATAATTCCACGCAGATGCGGAGAGTTCCACATGGCCCCGGCGGTTCCCCTCGCACGGGCTCCGCGCTCGGGGCTCCGCCGCTCGGGGCGCAGCCGCCGCTCGGGCAACCTGAGTGAGCCTTTTAGGGGCTCAGGCAGGGCCTTCCGGGCGCCCCGCCGCCACCTCCTGCGCGAAGGGGCATCTGAAGGCGCGAGCGTCGAAGCGTCACGACGTGAAGCGTCCCGCCCTTGCGATGCGTACGGATTGCGTTTGGGGCGCCTGTCTGACGTCGGTGATACGCTGCCACGTGGCGATCGTCTCCTCTCGCTGTCGTCAGGGACGACTTTCACTGAATCTAACAGCACTCTTCACATAGTTTACCTCCTGTATGTCCACCTACTGTTCAAAATGAATAACTGACGAACCAAGCGAACTGAAAGAGCTAAGAAACCTTCCACACTACTAACTGCTCTCTCATAATTTAGATGAAAGAATTTAGGTTATAGCAAAGACAATACCCTACAAATTCACATACCCTGTATAGTAATGGCTGAGACTGAAGTTAACTTCAGATACTGTAGCAGTGCTACACAACAAAGTCCCTTAATGTGTGCCAACTGCCTTTCCAGTTTTAAAATAGTCTGTTTAAGCTTCCACTGCTTTGGATTAAGGTTGCTTGCAATGGAATAGCTATGAGCAGGAAATAATATAAAACAAATATTTAAAATAAATGGTGGTAAAGGCACTTAAAAATAGAACTTTTTTTTCGATAATCCAATGCAAAGGAATTTTTAGCAATGATGGAAGTAATGCAACAATCAATTGTTAAATAACTCATTACTTTATCTACAGCACTATGGGATAAAACATGAGACTTGAACTGTGCCTGAATAAAGATTAATCAGACGGAAAATAAAATGGGCTGGAATCATACAGAGAAAGCCGAGGTCATGTGAAGTATCATGACTCTTTTCAGACAATGCAGCTCTCAGGGGGGCACTAGCATAGGTTTGAACCCGTAACCTCCAGATTCCCACACATGTGTTCTCAAAGCCCACGTTCTCTGATCATCCACATTAAAGCACTTGCCGTGCTCTGTAGCAAACGCTATCACACCAGAGCCGGCTGAAGCTCAAAAAAGCAGCAACACTGCCCCGCCCCCCCCCCCCCCCCCCCCTTCCCCACACAAGCAGAGCAGATCACATTCATCAACATAAACTGTGCTGTGCGCGACACGGAGAAAAAAGAAGAGAAAGAGAATAATTCTGTGTTTTACATCTTGCGGATATGAATAAACAGAGGGTGAAACCTGTTGGCAGGTGGGGGGGGGGGGGCTGGCAGGGGGGGTGCCAGTGTGGGCAGACCTGATAAACTGCGTCTCAGCCCCTAATCCGGGAGCTCAGCGCCCGTAAGCCCTCCCACAGGCACGCCGCTCGCAGGCCCCGCCCCCACCGGCAGCCCCGCCACGCGCCACCCCACGCCGGGGACCGTTCCGCTCGTCCACAGGCAATCCCGCGGACGGCTCGGGGGGCCTGCCTGTCCCCATCAATACGGACGGACGTTTGGGTAGAGAGGAGGGGTGGGGGGGGGGGGTTAAACAGCCCGAAACGCGGGCCGGGGACCTTCGTCTACAAAGTGTCAGGTCAAACCTGCCGACACTGACAAAGCCCATTATGCAGCAGGGAGGGGCGGGGCTCTGGCAGAAACTGATATTACGCAGCACAACCAGCAGACTGTTTCCCAGAAACAGAGAAGCCTCTGTTCTATTTGTGGGAAAGGGAGCGAAAAAAAAAAAAAAACAGGAAGGCTAATTCTCGTAACTACCATTCCCCCTGCAGAGAATCAATATGCATCACATCCATTTCCAGGCTCACGGTCAAATCAGGGACTTAAGACGATGGAGCTTTTTTCCTCCCTTGCACATACTGCGATAGGATATCAGCATATTTGCATTGCTGACTTTCAAATGATGTTACAGGAGAATGACACTGCTAATGGAACCTAAATATCCTACGCAGAGCTAGAGAAAAATATCGATTTTTTTTTCAAGGGGTGTGGTGGGGGAGAACTACGTACTACTGAACAAAGAACATTTACAGCTTAGGGATATCAGACTGATCAGAAGTTCACATAGGTTAAGGAAAAACACCTTTGCGTGTATGTTTCAAAACACTGTGCATTCATATTATATATAATGTAACATAAAACCCTTAACATACTAATCTTAAATTATTTAGTCAACTCCAATCCACATGGTAGTGAATGTAGTGCTTATTTCCGTTATGCCTCAATGAGAAGCTGTTTACTAGGGCAGTCATATAGCGTTCCTTTTAATTATATTACCTGAATCCACTACATGGAATATATTTTTCAGGGTGAAAGGAATGTGAAAAGGAGTGCAATACCTGTACATGCTTTGCATGTTTAGTGAAAGTGATGAATGGCCCATATGCGCATTACAATGCAATAATACTCCATGTGACAAATGTATAGCATTTTTCATCTATACATATTCAAATTGCTGTACACTTTGGCAATATTTAGAAAATGTATTTCCTGCCAATAAAGCATTTTGAATTTAAATTTGACAAAGAGCCAACAATATTTACAGCAAAACGCTTAAGAGTGCTCGAAAGAATGTTTTTTAATCTTCAGTAGCCCGCTCCAGTCACTTGTCGAGCGCCATAACATACTTCCTTAATACGATATATTCCACATATGATATTGAACCGTTCAGAACAGAAAGCTGAATGTATGGGTGCAATGACACTCTTCCTCATGTTTTTTTTTATTTCCAGTTAATATTTGTGTGTTGCACAAAAATATTAATTGTATTTATTTACAAAAACATACTCATGCAAAGGACAGGGGGAAGTACTGGTACATGCATCCATAAATAAATTCTGCATTCTCCTTGTAAATACTACTGTAATTTAAATCAAAAGTCAGCAAAATCATTCAAAATCACACAAAATCCAATTTTAAACAAATTTGAAGCCATACAGTATGGCATTAAAACAGTTTCAGCAATATTGCAGAATGGATAGAAAGACAGAAAATGAACGGTCATATGATCCACAAATAAAACATACTGCTTCCTCAGAACTATAGTTCTTAATCAATAGTGCCTGCTTGTGTGTGTGTGTGTGTGCACGCGTGCATGTGCGCGTATGTGTGCGCATGCACGTTTATGTGTCCGTGTATGTGTGTGTGTGTGTCCGTGTGTGTGTGTGTGTGAATATATTTAAGAGAGCCATGTTAACATTTTAAATAAAAATTATGTTTTTTTAAATAAAAATATTTTCTTTGGGTATTCATCTCTTCAACACGTCATACAGTATATTATCTTGGATTGCCCTCATAAATATTCTTCTTTTGCGTTTGGGAAGCAGTTTTTATTGTGCGATTTACGAGCGGTGCGCTATAGCTAGCAAACAGCACACATAATTTCAGTAGCTAAAGGCATTTATTTTATTGCTTATAGTACTGACCCTGCACCCCCCCCCCCATAGATTTATGAGATAATATGTGCTCACTTCACACAGCTTGACATCTTACACTGTGTCCACGAGACATTCACATGGAAAACAGCCCATGGTTGTATTCACTTCTCTTTTTTCTTTTTAATTGTGCTAACAAGGTGAGCGGAATATATGGGCAAGACAAAAGACTATATTACATGAAGAAAATTACAATATACCTTTTCTGTCCTGCATTTCTAATGCATATATCATCAATGCTCACAGGAAGCTGATTAAGTATTGTTTAGTGTTTTATTTGGTGTTTCATTGTGTTATTCATGAAGTACATGCATGTAAGAATAGCACTATGATGATTATGGTTATTATTATTATTATTATTATTATTATTATTATTATTATTATTATTATTATTATTATTAATAATAATAATAATAATAATAATAATAATAATACAGTCACAATCCCAGCTAGATGAATTTGTAGTTCAGCTACTTAAATACTGATAACAGCTGAACATCACCCACAGCTCCGCGAGTCCACCCCATCCCCATTCCAGATAGGGTCATTAACCAGCACGAGTCTCAACAGAGGAAAGGGGGGGGGGGGGGGGTTCGGTTTTTGGGTGAGGGTAGACAAGAAAAAGACATCCGTCCATCATAACGACGCCATGGTGCAGCCCATTTCCACAAAGCTGCTAAGCTGATTGAGGCCATCCGAATCTGTTTCACCGGCTTACATTCCTTCAAAATGGCCATCTCAGTTCCAATATCACGGGCTTTTACTGTTTCCAATTTCCCTGTTCGCCACTGAGAGCTGGCAGGCTTAGTGGGATAAAACACTCCAACCGAGTTCCCTGTGAATGTGCTGATATCTCTATAGCGCAGCTCCCAGATAGCTGCATTTATTTATTTACTGACTTTATTTTGCTTTTATTTTCATTTCTATTTCACAGACCATCCTACCCATCAAACTCACATCACAAACAGGCATGGACATGTAACAAACACACACACACACATACACACACGCACAATCATGCGCATAAATACACATGCTCACACACACACACAAACACACACATGCACATACACATGGAAAAACATACACAAACACACACACACGCACACATACACACACATACACACACGCACACACACGCACGCACACACATAAACACACATGCACACATACACACACACACAGACACACGCACTCACACACATACACACACACACACACTCACACACACACACACACACACACACACACACACACGCCTTACCAAATGGCACAGCCACCAGTTACCTTCACCTCCTCCTACTGAAGTAGATTAAATTCACACTAGTTCTCATTTTGAACGGAAATTGGATAGATAGAAAAAAGATTACGGGAAAAGAGAGCGGGGTGGTGGGGGCAGATGCCTACCAGAAGCTCAAAAGCTGACAGCGTAAATGTTTCTCTTTTACCACCTGTGAGTGCCAGTATGTGTGCGCATGCATGGGTGCGCGTATGTGTGTATCTGCGAGCGTATTGTGCGGGTGTGGGGGTGTATTTCTCTTTTCTCCTCCCTCTCTTTTTGCCACAACAGCAAATATCCTGTTGGCGCAGGATGCTGGGCTGTATCTGGCCCCACAATCGATAAGGCTCCTGGCGAAGGGCTCCCATTCATCTCTTGGCCATAAAATTTGATTAGCGCTGACTACAGCACTGCAGGGAGATGGTCCGATAGAGCCCGGCTGCACGGTACAACAACAGCATCCCACATTTCCACATCTTTCTTTTTTTCCTACGTTTTTTTTGTGCTTGCTTTCCTTTTTCCTGTTTTGTTTTTGCCACCCCCCACCCCCCTCCCAGGTCTAAGCAGTCCTGCATATGGGAGTGGGAGTGCAGACAGCGCCCGTGCGGGCTGTTTCCTGTCTTTTTTGGGGGGGGGCGGGGGGATATTCTTCTGTCCATTAAAGTGAATTCATAGCCCTGATGAAGCTGCGGACTGTGTTAATAAAACAAATCAAATGCGCAGGCTGCAGCTCGGACGGCCGACAGACACGCTGTTCCAGCGCATCTCTGCGCACGTGACCACCGTCTCCCAATCACGCTTGTGGGAGCTGATGACACGTCTTTGTGCAAAGGCAGGGGACGCATGCTTTTTTTCTTAGGTGTAGGTCTTTCTTTAAGGTGTATACAGAGTACTAGTAAGCCCTACCAGGTACATAGCTCAAAAAGTTTTTGTACTCCTGTAGCTGCCAATACCTTGTTTTATGCGTGCACTGTACAAATGGCAGCACAGGTGCTCCATTCAGCTGCTGTTTAAAAGCCTCTAACAGCATCTACATCCTGTCCATCACACAACACAAGCAAATTCTGTACTTCCTGCACCAAGACAAATTGCTACTAACAGACCACATGTGAAACGTCACATTGACTTAGCCATTTTATCCACAAATTATCGTAAAATAACATGAAAAAAAACAAGCAACTAGCAATAAATCTCTTCTGTTTAACACATATGGGTCAGAATTTTAGAAATTCGTTTTACTTTGAGTGGTGAAGTGAATGAACTCGATTATTCCATCTGTTTTGTTCTGTTCCATCGCATTGTTTAAAAACTGCATATGAAGGACGGCCCAGAAAAAGGCTCACGTTAGCACAATGAACAATCTGTCAGGAGAGCTGACTGAGACGCTTTGAACGCAATTTAATACGTAAATGAACAAGCTGTGCAGGGAGAGGGTAAAAGGCAGCTTGGTAAGTGCGATGTGAATGGTACCGTGTTGCCAATTACCTGCCGCTTAGACAACATCGGTAGCTGCTAAATAAAAACCCTGCTAAAAACATACATACAGCCGAAGCACTGCAACCCTTCACATTCATCATTTAAAATACCAGCCATCTTGCTAAACCGAGAGGGCAATTTCTAACAATTCTGCACTGCTGGCACACCAATAATAGCACAAATAGTTCCTGTTTTCAAAAGGGTATTTGTGCTTTTTTCTCATTAGTCCTTTTCGCAAAATGTTGCGGCGTGCGTACTCAAACTTAATTAGGATAATTTCATGTTTTTTGTAATGGTTTCATAAGGCAGGGATATGGACAGTACAGGCCATTTTCCATATATAGCCGCTATAAATAAAGGACCTTTCATAGACACGGTTGGAAACAGGTTTATTAGTATGACTACTGCGTTCAGCAGTTACTTTTTATTTTGAGTATTCTAAAGACACAACTTCTTTAATGAGAAGATATTCTACTAGATTTAGTTTAATGTTCCTAAAATAAAAAAGGGGATTTTATAGCATTAAATGAAATGAAGAAAACAACAGTGCATTGGTATATGTGTTACTTATCACACTAGAACAAGCTAATGAATAATGTTAAGATGTCATTGCGTTGTGCTTGGATGGAAACCCTTTTCATATTTCATGTCCAATGAACTACCTTGTATAATTGGAATATCATGACAAGAGAAATAAAGAAGACTCAGAGTGTTCCTCTGACTGTTCCTCAGTGCCTTCAAAAAGTATTCCTAGGCCAAATTTAGGCAGTTATATCAAATGGGGTGAATACTCATTAATTTTTTTTCAGGATTTATTTTTGATATAAATCTAAAGACATCAAAATGCTTTATTTCATGTTGACATCACAGGCTGTTATGAGTACAAAAACATAACATATTTAAAATCGACTTTGCAGCACAGCAAAATGAAAAATAATCAAAGGGGTAGGAGTGAATACTTTCTGAAGGCACTGTATAGTCACGTGTTTTATGTGTTTGCACATTCGTGTGAGTGTGTGTGTGTGTGTGTGCATGTGAGTGAGTGAGTGAGTGAGTGAGTGAGTGAGTGAGTGAGTGTGTGAGTGAGTGAGTGAGTGAGTGAGTGAGTGAGTGAGTGAGTGAGTGAGTGAGTGAGTGAGTGAGTGTGTGAGTGAGTGAGTGAGTGCATTCAGATGCATCCGTGCCTGTGTATATGAGTATGTGTGTGGTGTGAGTATGCGTCCATGCTTGTGTGTGTTTGTGTACTAGGACTCACCTGTGTCTCTCGCACATTCTCCACGGTGAAGTTAAACCACACTCTGAAGCGCGGGTTGCAGGTGTCTGGCCTAATGAACAGGTCATACTCAAACTCGCTGATGTAGTCCACACGACCAAGATTACCTGGATGGAGAGAAGGCACATGCAATAAATCAGTCAATGCAATGTATACTCATTGCTCTACATCCCAAAGTTATGAACCAGCAAGCCAGTGATCATAAGGGGCTTGATAATACTTGTGTATGCTGCTTCTAGTTCCATGCTTGTTCATTTGACCTGTCAAACCGTATCTTTGAGGTTCATACCTCTGAGGTTCCAAAGTGTTTACCCTTTAATCGTAATTTAAATTCCAGTAACGCGGAATATGTACTCTGTGCTGATGGTGCCTGTTTCTGCATGCAGTTAGTCCCTGCAGGGGTAGCCACGACACTAGGCGGGAGGATATGAGAGAAACCTGACGACAGCTCAAGTGATTGCTTAATAGACTTTAGTAACAGGAATTTGGCAAATAAATAAATAAATAAATAAATAAATAAATAAATAAATAAATAAATAAATAAATAAATGTCATCTAAACAAGAGAGGAACACATTTCCTCCCAATGACAAATATGATGCTCCACATACAGTATGTGACCAATTCAAACTGTGCCTATCCCGCAGAGCAGTGTGTCAAAAGGTTTGTCAAGATGAGCACAAAGAAAGCGCAATCAAATTCATCAGTTTGAAAGCCTTCCCGCGGTACTGCGGGACCAGTACAACTTCGGGTTTCCTGAAACAAACAGATTAATTAGCCACTGTATCCTGCTGCGGACAGCCGGGCGAGGCAGCCCAGCGCCTCCCTCCCCAGGCAGCGGGACAGCCCCTTCCCCCCCCCCCCCACCCCCGCCCCCCGTGCGGCCCATGTGGTGTGGAAGCGGTGTGGAAGCCACCACCAGGTGCCAGGTAGCACAGAGCTAATTATTGACAGATGGGGTAAGCAGCACACTGTCAGAGCAGATCGCTCTCCTTCTGCCATCAAAAAGGGCTAATCCACCAGCTTCATGAAAATCTCCTCCTCCTCCTCCTCCTCCAGTTTTAACTCCTTCCTGGCTACCCGTGCCCACGCACCTTGAAACAATAACGGGAGAACTAAGCCTGATCTTCGTTCCAGTAATTCAGCACCAGCTTTGCCTCCCGCTTGCCAACGCCTGTCCCTCAATCGCTTGATTTCTTAATGAAGACAATTTTCTGTGTTAACCTCTAACACTGGATAAACGGCCACATCCTTTACGTCTACAAAATATGTGCAAAATAGGGTTGTACGGTATGGTCTTGCACAGTAACCTGTGATTCTGATGAAATCCACACTATTGCCAGTTTCATTGAACACAGATCAGACTAACTGGTAGTGATTAAGTGGTGTTGGAAAAAATAAATAATTTCAACAGAAGTATTAAGAAACAGCTTTAAGGGCTGGACAGGATTAGGCGAACACAACAAGAGGATAAACTATTTGACTGTACAGCTGAATGTAGAAACTACTTCAACCGTTTCCATAATTCAAAATTATCTTTTACATTTCACATCTCAAAATAATAAGTAGTAATAATAATGGATTGCATTAATATAGAGCTGACACATCATCTGAGATAAAGAAAGGAATAGTTTAGCCAATTTTACTGAGAATGATTTGATAGTCTTAGAGAATCTGAGGACATCCTAGCCTTCCTGATAAGTGCAATGGAATCATTAAGGCCTATAGTACGAACCCCATGCTGTAACCTCTCATCAGATAGACAAACCTCTCCTACAGCACAGTAATCCCATCACTGTACTGTAGCGCTCAATGTTCTGCGTGGAACAGGGGTAAGACTGTCCCTGTCCTCCCACTAAGACCACCTTCAGCAACAGTCTGTATTTCAAGGGGATCGCCCATCCAAGCGCTACCATCCAAGTCTAATTTCACGTCAATATCCGTCCAGCAGGAATAAAAAATCACATAATGATACGGCTACAGGCTAATCATATCCCGTTACTAGCAAGCATTATAAAACAGCAGTCCTCACCAACCACGGGGGATCGGTTCCTGGAAACCCCTGTGGCTGGCAGAACCACGCTTGGCAAGGCTAACGGCTCAGGGAAAGTAGGGGGTCAGGTTCCACGGCTGGGGTTAACACTCATCAAACCTAACTAAGGTGCAAATGGCCACTTTACAGAACCCAATAATGCCCATCAACCGCAGCAGGCTGTGAAACTCCCCAACATAACCACACCAACTCTACGGTTTGTACCACAGAAAAACACACGCAAAACACACAATTCCTGACAACAAACTCCACAAAACAACACATCTCACCATCTGAAAAAAGACATATTACACTGACAGGCGAGTAAAAAGGCTTCATTAGCTTTATTACTTTTTAAGGGATGCGTGCTTTGCTGTGATTCTCAATAAACTAGTGGCACTCTGAAGCTGACACTGGTGAGACACAAGCTGTACTGTAGGTGAAACTTCAGGGAAACAAATCACCAGACCAAATAAATGTGTTAGTTAAAACTGATAGTTAGCAAACCACACCTAAATTTAATTAGGATTGCTAGCTAATGTTAGCAAACAATAAAACATTTTCCAGCTGCCTGTGATTGTTACTGTAGGTACAGCAAAAGGCTAAATAGTGTCTTTTCAAAATGTGATCATCTCAAAACTATGAACATAGCTAACCATACTTCAATGACATGTTCCTTGCTCCTGCCCCACTGGGAAGTCCAGCTAGCATTACTGTAGATGCAAAACCGTTATAGATCACTAGCACACAAGTTGGCCCTGACCTTACAACTGCAATAACCTTCCTTCTTAGTAGTCATAGTGGACATTTTGTAGACCACCCACTTCACCAGAGAGAGCTGTACCGCTGAAGCAGGCTCCCTCTGGACCAGAGAAAACGCTTTGGAACAATGAGACAGAGGATACCCTCAGTGGGTGATGCTATCTATCGCTAGTTATGTATCACACCACTGGACTTACAGACAGTTCCTACTAGCACGGTCCGAATTGCAGTAGTAGGGCACATGACTGTGCTGTGCAAGAGCACCTGTACCAGATGCGCCACCCAGGAGTCCTCTACACCGCAGGATGACTGTTAATAACTGCCCAACAGTCGGCTTCATGAGGTAGCTGAGTCAGCATTCCCACTGAAGGTCTGCTTTACAGCCTATAAAACTCAGCCGCCAAAAACACAAGGCCTGACCTACGGGGTTTTTTTTTACTATCACTGTCAATAACATTTTCAATAATCCTTTCAGAAATTTTGTGAGGAGGAGGTCTGAGACCAGAGACAAGCACACCAGAGAGAGAAAATATCCTTGCATCAATTTCCATCTTAAGAAAACAATGAGCTACCGGAATTCCAGGTGGAATTTGTTCTTCAATATCTTGTCATTTTAGGTCTGTGTATTTATGCCTGTGTGTTATTCTGTGATGGTTTTCGATTCTCTATGTATATTTCTACCGTTCTCTAGCAGCTGCCCTGTTGCACTAATGAGTGCTGGCATTTCACTCCAACATATTGGTTGCAAAATGGAAATTCTCTC
Organism: Anguilla anguilla; assembly: GCF_013347855.1. Classification (NCBI taxonomy): domain Eukaryota; kingdom Metazoa; phylum Chordata; class Actinopteri; order Anguilliformes; family Anguillidae; genus Anguilla; species Anguilla anguilla. The sequence goes on along the minus strand of NC_049204.1, from coordinate 56,024,968 downwards.
CACACAAAATGAATATTGGCAGTTTGGCTGATTAGAACATGACTGTGATTCTCATGCACACAATAGAACATTAGCAGGAATAGGAATGTGGGTGAGACATTGTGAAGGCTGCAGACAGACCAATTGTGATATGATAAACTATGATAAAGGTCAAAAACTGACCTTTAACATGTCCAGTTCAAATGAACATATTTAAATATCTCATGTATCAGAAGCTGAAAAAATATGTTGAATTGGTATAATTGAAGTCTATAAGGATTTATTTTTATGCGATGCTTTCGTTACCTGCATTGCTGCAAAAAAATAAATAAATTTGTCTAGCAAATGAAAATAAAAACAGTGAACTAAACAGAGAGAGAAGAAGAATATGCCTGACATTTCCACAGAAACAGAGTTCTATCTTTGGATGAGACTGACAAAAGAAGATTCACACATATTACGTAACACATACCATGGCATATGGCTGTACTTGGTAGTTAAAAGAGAATCAAGAAAAAAATGTTTCAGACCAAAGAGACATCTGTTTTACATTGGCAAACAACAATGGTATATTTAAATAGAAGAAAACTATCAATTGTGAGGTTAGCCATGAAAAGTGCAATTCAGTCATTGACAGGAGATAAAGCTTTTAAAAACATAAATTGGAAACAGCTGCAATAGGCTGATCAGAAAATGCGATGCACACCTCTTCATAGCAGGTGTGATCCCTAGTTTATGATCTATCACACCTGCATATTTACATTGTAAAGTATTTGAATTTAGTTTTATATGTGATCTTGCTGTTTTTCCCAATCAAATTCTTAATGCATAATTGTATACATTAACAAGAATCATTACTTGTATTATAAAAGAAGTGGTACTGCTTCATCATATTAAGCTGACAAACATAAGCAATAAGCATAACTAGTCAATCACATCTCTTGTGATTATGGTACTATCATTAGGTAGGGATTATGCTTTTAGAACTTGTCTTCAATCCCGCCCACACACCACCAAGAACCCAAACCGAGTCACTAACACAAATATTCATTAGAAACTACCGATATATGCTTATCCCCTCAATTACTCGGATCGAACATTACACTGTCCAGTCGGGACCACGACCGGACATGTACAAATAATTTGAAAACCAGCCAAAACTGGACGTCTGGCAACCCTAGCTGGATAGCTAGAGACACAGAACAGTGGCTAGAGGTAACATTACTGACAGGTCCAACAGAAAACAAGCCAACTCCGCGTCACTTTTCATCCCCTTGGCAAACCTCAGCTGACGCCACAAAGAGAAAGCAATTAACTAGTTTTTGAAGGAGCCCTGCTGGCCTGTCTTTTTGCTTCGCTGTATCTGGGCCATTGCAGCGGCTAGCTAGCTATCAACAAACGCTCCAGTGAAATCTGATCCAAAAACACAGGCTATGTAGCACACCCATCACTCCCACACAGAGAAGAGTGCGACGCCCAGAAACGTCCCAAACACATTTTAGAATAGGTGAGGAGAAATAACTATTCTATCACAGGACATACAAAATACATGAAATGCAAAACTGTTCATGGCAAGCTGGCAGAAAAAGCAAGAGAAAGAAACAGGGAGAAAGAATATATTCGTGAGAGAATGAAAAAAAACACTTAGGCTATATTAATCATAAATCATTAGGTAAAATAACTCTCAGTGCTCAGGATTGAACTAATTCTGTTTCAGCAAATAGAAATGTAAGCATTTACCCAGTGGAGGTCTGGTTTGGGTGATGTGGGAATACAGACAATGGCTGTGCTGGTGCAGCTGTGATTTTACACTTTGTCAACAGAATTATGACTTAAGGCTCTCTGCGAGGATCTCATTTGCATCGTTGGGAAGTTAATTTCACATCAGCTGCAGAAAAAGCCTCAAAATTCAATAAACAGAGTGGGAGGCTTGATGGCCTAAAATCCTGCTTGCTTTTATGTAGTTATCCACATTATAGGAAAGAAAAAGAGGAGGCAAAGTGACTATATGGTCTGAATCAATTTTCCGGTCTCATTTGCAAGCCGAACAATAATCCTTGTTTTTTTCCTTGTGTGTTTTCTTTGTGCATGAATGTGTGTGTGTGTGTGTGTGTGTGTGTGTGTGTGTGTCTTTCTTCCCTCCAGCTGTTGTATTCATTTACCATGTATCCATAATGTACAAAAAAGACGGCTCTGGAGGTATCAGCTCAAACCATAAAACGAAATTATATTTAGATTAGGCACAGTACATACATACTTTAAATTCAGGCACCCACAGAATGCTTTATTTTTTATTTATATCTGACTGAGATTGCATAAGATTTTTACAGCAGGAAATGTGATAGAGTGGAAGCATTTGAAGAACAATAATGCACAATAGTAACAGTATACAAATAGATACATATTACAGTGGGTTGATACACGAATGTAGTGGAGTAAGAACACAAGCAGGCTGAATAAACCCGATGATGAGAAGTTCCAGAGATGGGACCAAACTGGGCCCAAGCTATCTGCTACTGCAGACTTCTCCTGTGCCAGAAATGGGGCAACCAGTGGGTCATTCATGCATGCACAGACAGAAGAAAACGTTTTTATCTGATCTGTCACGGGCATAGACATTTCTGAAGTGTGCCCAGCCAGTATAATGGGGCAGGCTGCAGTTGGAGACAGACCAGTAATTCTGCACAACAAACTGCAAAAGCACTACACTGTGGACTGCCTATATGTGCATCAGCAAAGTAGGAAAGCTCAGCAAATGCATGATGTCAGCCTCATTTGTTACGAGTCTGCAGTGGTTTCCCAAATTTCAATTCTTTTAACAACCTATGCTTCACTTCACAGGTTTTTCCTCTGTCTAATTGCATAGTGACTCCTGGATACAACCTGATATTCCCCCTATCTATTCTATTGTTTACAACCAAAAGTTTACAACCAATTACATTTAAATACTTTTCAGTGTAGAGGGTGGCATCATGGACCTTATGTGGTGCTGGTATATACGCTTAGTAATTGTTTCAATGTGAAGTCCTACACAAGTGACCAAACCTAAATGTGCTTCCCTATTTCTGCTTTACTGTAGTTAATCATTAACTAAGTGAGCTTCACATGAGCATTGCCATATTTCCAGAAAAAAAAATATTCACAGACTTACCTGTATAAGGACTTGTAGGAACTCTACCAGTATTTTTTTTTAACACACAGGCTGCTCATGAGCTCATCATGCTATGACACTGGGTTACAGTGGGTGGATGAATTGAATCTGGAATGTGTCAGCCTGAAATTAAGAAACGGGGTCATATTTTCATATCAATTATTATAAAAAGGTAATATATTAAGTCTACAGGTAGTTTGACTATAGTATCCTTATGTAGGCCTATATGGATTTCACCAAGCATCCACCACAGGGACATTTAATATCACAGGTTTTTAAGACTCAGGGTAATTTTAGGGGGTATTTCCAAGGCAAAAAGTTATGCCTTTTACAGAAACATTGCATCTTAAATATTTCCCCCTTTAAAACAAATTCTCTCAATCAAATATACTGACTGCACTGGGGAATATACCGTCTTGCTCTTACTAGACCCTTCAGCAAATAAAAGTCCACTGTGTCTGGCTTATAATACAAACCACGCAGTACATAATCATGACCACGTCTACAAACATTGAACAATCTTGCAATCCCCTCCTACCTGGGCAAACCCTAGACTTAAAACTGATTGCAACGCTGGTGACATTTCTCCAACTTTGTTGAGTCCTTGCCAGCAAAAATGTCTTACCACTTGCACCATTTTAATGCGTGACCACCCCGTACACAAACAATGTGAACTTGCTTGTTGATAATAAACTATGAATAATAACTCCAGTGATTAATCAAACATTGATTTGACATTGTGATTATGAGCTTTCACAATCAATTATTTATAAGGTATTGATGGTGCAGATGGTTTGGTGATTTGATTAAAATTGCTGTAATTCATTGTGCCTCTGACAATCAACTGCAGATGTTAGTGGTAAGACATACTAACTTACGAACTAACAAACTGAAAAGATCTTGATTTTCCAACTCCACATCCATCAAAACGAAATATTCAGCGTTCGGTTTTACCTCAACACTCGCAACATGTAAGAATCGAGAAAATCTGGCATCTCCCATCTTGCCAGGTGATTCTTAAGAACGTGCTAGGGTTCCTCCCGCAAGGTGTTACAAAGAGCACTGTAAATTAAAAGGGACTCAGGAGAGTGGGCTCCTCCTAAACTTATTTTTTCGCAATCTGCTCCATTTCATTATTGGAAAACACATCAGCTTCCCCCGAGGTGAAAATTCCAGGACACAGACAACTGATAAAGATTCACCTCAAGACAGAATTGATTTGAACCTAAAAAGGAGCGCTGTTTCGGTTTGGACCTCAAGCACAAGTCTGTCCTTGCAGTTTTCCTCTGGTGGCTAAAGGCGAGTTGTCAGTGAGGCTTCATCACTCACTGCCACATTATTTTTTTGAATTCCTTTTTCCCCATCAAATCTATAAAAAAAAAGATTAGGGCAATGACCTTCAAGTTTCATTAAATTCTACAGCAGGCATTAAACCATCAAATGTGTAAACAGAGGGCTAAAACCAATGTAGCCACATTGAAACATTTATCTATCTATCTATCTATCTATCTCTCTCTCTCTCTCTCTCACTATATATATATATATATATATATATTAGTGCTCCCAAACTGATTACATTTCTTCATCACAATTAATCTCACTATTTTGATAGTTAATCATGATTAATCATGTATTTAAGCACACTTTGGAATGAAAACTTTTCAGCATTATTAGTGCTGGGACCACTTATCAATTTATCGATAATTACTGATAACGGCGTCAAATCTATAACAGAATTTTTTCCATGCATAAATAAATATTATGTACAATCATAATTGAGGAGATTTCTTCGAGTTTTTATGTGTTTAGCTGTGACTAATGCTTCACAATTGCTTTTTTTCTATAATAGCCATGAAGCTTCTCCAGCAGAAACGAAGCTGTTTGGGTTCTTCTCGAGTTAATTCCATGTTAAAATTTTACTGCATTTAATAATTATTTAAGTGAGCAGGATAGTGTTTAAAGGAGATTTCTTCTAGCTTCACGTTTAGTCGTCGTGGCGAATGCTTTGTCACTCCCCACTGATGCAAACAAAAACGACAGGATGTGAATCTAGATTTATTTTAATATTGGAACTGTTGAATGCATAGGCTATACTGCTTTCAATGAAAATAATATTTATATTTATTTATAAATTTGCTTGGGTTTATTTTGATAATCGATTCTTATTGTCCCAGCCCTAAGCATTATAGTTTGTTTTTTTGTAGCCGAAACATTAGGATAAGATGGACTGGAAGTAACGTAAGCAAAAAAACCATGATGATTCAGATATTTTTTCCCACCTTCCAGTGTTTTGCAGAGGAGTCAGACCAACAGCGCTTCAAAATGAAACTTTATATTAAATATTCTTACCCTTAAACTGACTTATTATTTTTGAGGTAAATACAATACATGGCCAAAAGTATGCGAACATCCAACAACTCACCCAAAATTATGCAAATTAATATGGAATTGGTGCACCTTTTGTTTTAAAAATATTTAGTTAATATTTAAACAAGCATAATTAAAATTAATATAATGTAAATGTTTTTTCTACCCATAAGAAACTTTCTACTCAATAATAAACCTGAAAATAACTTAATATATAAGTATTCACCCCCTTTGTGTTCAATTGGGTCAGGTTTATAAAATTTTCTCTAGAGGTAACACAAAGAGTCAGATTTAGATATGGATTGTGACTGCTTTTCTGATGCAAAAACAGTTGCCACAAGTTCGCAATATCTATGTGGGACTTACTAACCTGTCGCAATGGGTCAAAATCGCTATTAGGCTGTCATTTTCAGGGATTACAGTTCGTCACTTTGCGACTTTCTCTTTGCTGCATCGTTAAATGTGTTCATGGTACACCTGGGGTGAATATGCTAAAACAGGGTGGAGATTATGTAAATTAGGCCAATTAAGTATCTCGTTTAATTTCATAATGCACACATTAATTATGACCCCCCTCTTTTGGCGAGAAATTTTGTAACTCCTGAAAGCAGGTGGTAATTTGTCTGCCCTGATATAGCCTATAGCGCACACACAGCATGCCAGAGAAGGGTGTTCTCAAATCACTTTCCATTGTGAGCTGCATGGGGTGGAGATGAACGAGTGCATTCTGTGATGCATAACACTCTAAAAAGGTTTAAAATTTGTTTTATACATGTTTCGATTTATCACTTCTAATCTATTTTCAGATATAATATGACATTATCATTATAAGGAGGCAAGACTTCTATTGAAGTCTATTGAAGTTAGTATAAAAACGCAGTTCTGAATTGCAACAATGTAAATTAGGGCATACAATGAATTGTGAATACAGTTTTTACCTTCAGATGCTCCTTGGCCATCTCCCATCACAATTTAACCTGTGTCTATTCCTTCCACCCCCATGATTTGCTCATTTTGTAGGGATTTTTCCATCTGTTGTTCAATTGGTGTTAATATTCTTTCCATAGTTGGACCACCACTGGTGTCTTTTGCCCTCGTAGGGTTTTTATTTTGTACACCGCCTAACATCATGCCATCTTTTCTTTACATCCTCTGTCGTTTGTTTCATTACACCTAAAGATTTAATTTTATACGTGTCACTCCAAATTTTCGTCCTCCTCGTCCTCCGTGGTGTCATATTCTTAGGCTGTAATACGGCGTGAAGCAGTAGCTACCTCGTTGAAATGACCTATAGTTCCTGATCTGTAAATTTAATTTTCTTTTTCATGTGGTTTCCATGCGACTTGTGCTCTGGATGTATAAGCAATCTGTCTGAATTAAAGCAGTTCTGCAAAGAAGAGCAGGCTAAAATTTCTCCACAAGGATGTGAAAGACTGATATACAAATTATTATATGAACAACAGGAAGTGTCTGGTTGCAGTTATTGCTTCTAAAGATGGTGCAACCAGTTATTAAGTTTAAGGGGGCAATTACTTTTTAGCTATTAGCTATGTTAGCCATTCAAGCTAGACTTCTCTTGTTTTAAAACAAGTTACCAAAGACCTGTGTTTATTTTTATTCGCAGTAAAATATTGTGATACTTTCCTGTATTACCAAACTTATGGAAAAACCATGATAGGATTCTTCGGCTATATCGACCACACTTAAAATTGCATTTTTATGTAGTCTACTCCAAAAGCACAGTAACAAAAAATGCATGTTGTATGTGCATCACACAACATGTTTGATGTGAAAGCCAATTTATATTGTCATATTATTTAAAGGCCGTATCACCAACCCATAATACAGTTCAAAGAAAAGGGAAAAGGAGAACGACGAAGACAAATGTTTTAACAACGATACTGTGTAGTACTCCACCTGTGCCTTTAACTGGCTCACTTTCAGACTTTCATGGCTGAAAAACAGAGCCTGAGGGTACCAGTGTGATATGCAGCCTACACGTTTGGCATCAGTGATCTAGAAGCTTGCAAATTTAAAAAGTTCACATTTCCTCAATGCCCTTTTATTATAGTTCTAAAAAACAAAGCCCTAAGCAAGTCTGTTCCACAACACTTGGTTATAGGTCACAGCAATGCGTTTACAGTGAAATTTACTAAATTGTATTATCGATCTCAGCCGTACAAAAGGTTTTTGTACTAAACCTCTGGACACTTTCAGGCAGCCTTTGACAAGGCTCTGTAAAAGCACGTCCAAAATTGCAAACTTAGCCTTTATCAAACTCAGGGGTTTAAAGGTTAAAGCTTTAGCACTTGAATTAAAAACGCTTTAACTGATTTTGTGTTTTTTTTTTTTTTTTTGTTTGTTTTTTTGCCCCGTTAATTATTATTTCGCAAGCTCAGCTGTGGCAGCATCTGACCTGATCCCAGCCTGTTTGAATGTCATAATATCCGTTCATTGGCTAATTGTTTGGAATACTGTGAAGAAAGGAGGCTATCCCATTGTTCCAGTAGGTCACAGACGGGGTTCTTGTTTTTAAATCACTTTGCATTGTATCACTTTCTCTCACAAATATATTTCTCTTCCTCTCCGTCTCGCTCTCTCTCTCTCTCATGTTCTTGTGATGCAACAGAATAATGTTTCCTGCAGTGAGTTTGAAGATAAAAACAGGGAGGGAGCTGAAGGGTCCTTGGTGAGCCTTAGGCAAGGAGAAGGTCAACAGGACTGCTAAGAAGGGCTGTTATCATCTTGGTAACATGTTATCGGGGAGCCTGCAGTCCTGGTTATTTACAGTTATTGCTCCCTCTGGGTGCACACTTCAGCGCTTGGGGCTGATTGCTCTGTAATGAGTTCAGGAACAGAGGGAGTGAAAGAAAGAGAAAGAGAGAAACAAGGGAGCGTGGCAATCTAACTGGTACGATAGGTCAGCAAAAAGACAGCTTTCTTTGAAAATGTAAGTGAGAAACAGGAAGAGTGAGCTGCCTGGACAGTTCTCTATACCCTCCCACATATGTATGTGTAAACGCTTGTCACCTATTGTGGGTTAAACACTGTTATCCATGGATTGGCAAAACAGTTGCTCTGTGCGGCTCTTGACTTGTGTGACAATGGAGGGAGGCATCCATGCTCACAATAACAATAAGCCAAGGGCAAGCCAAACTCCACAGACTAACGCCATTGGGGTCAGAGTTCAGCATCATGTCAACTCCCTTTCATAAATACATCTCTTTTGTTTGCTCCACAGCTCCTCTGTTGTTAGGTAATCGGATCTGGTCCATATTTACGGTCAGGCTGAAGCGATAACAACAGAGTGAGCCTCAGAGTTTAGACACTGAAGAAAAGGCCTTCTGCAAATCCCAGCACGGAGGTAGTGCGGTTTTTTCGGGCATTCGGCAGCGACGTGGAAGGAAATCTCTCATTGTGAAACAGCTTTTCAATCTGGGGAATTACACAAAGTGCCGCTACTGTCAATGCACTGCCAGCTTTTCGACAAAAAAAGAAAAAAAAAATGAAAGAGGATGAAAATAGCTCTTCTAAAAAGCCATTCAGAAGACTTTGGCAGAGCGTCAGCTTCTGTTGTCGCGCTGGCAAGCTGTACCCAATTACGGTGCGATTACTTAAGCGAAATTAAGAAAAAAGAGAAATAAATATATATATATAACAATATATATATAACAAAGTCAAGCCGCACGAAGAGCAAGAAAAACAGAACCTTAAAAATACAGAACAGAAGAAAATCCCTCCTTAAATGTGTTAATCCCTGTTAAACGTGTTAAGCGCGTGAGACTCAGACACATCATTTGACATATTAATTTAGTCAAACAAAATATTTTATTCAAAAAGCAAATAGGGCCATTTTGGCTGAAAAGTCTTTATCGCCGCAGGAAGTGCAGGGCCCAGCAGGGGTTGCCAAGAGCCTTGCGCAGCTAGAACATTCTTCAAAGGGCAGCCATAAAGTTTCACTCTCATTAGGAGAAGTGCGCTCCGCTCAGTTACTCACAAGCTCAAACAGCTCTCTTTCACAGGCAGTGAGCAGTCTCAATTATGATTTTTTTTTTTTTTTTGGGGGGGGGGGTGTTCCTCAAATTCTATTTGGGATACAAATACAGTACTGTACATTACAAATGCAATACCACTGTATGTGTATGTTTAGAAAAAATGTTTATATCAGTTCATGCGATATGCCTTTATGAATTTGGGTCAACCTTAACCGCAATCCCGAGCCCTAACCTAACACTAACCCCTCACTCAAACCTTAAGTATAACCGTGACTCAACCCTACCCCTAACCGTAACTGTCACCCTAAACCTAACCCTAACTCCAATCAAAACCCTAAGTGATATGTCTGGATAAAGGTGCTCTACTACAAATCTAATAGCCAAACATGTATGTTAAAGTGCTTCCCCTACCGTAGACATTAGTGGGCGGGAACATGTTATGTTTTAAATTCAGCATTTTTTTCACATTCCACGCAATTTAAAGGGTAGTATAGATCAATGATTCGCGACATGACAAACTGCCAACTCTTCGAAAAATGTAGCCTATGGTTTGCAATATTCTAAAACTGAAACGCTCATATTAAAGCTACAAGAGAGGTTGCTTATGGTTACCATAGCAACAATTCTCTCCACTTCCTTGTTAACGGTTACTTCCTAGTTGGTTGCAATACTCATGTATTTATCACTGTAAATGTACTGTGGTGAACTTGGTTTTTTAAGCAACGTTTGTATGTTTTTTGATTGACGCATGCCTTCTTGGCCAGGTCAGTGTTGTAAATGAGAATTTGTTCTCAATCACTTTTACTTGGTTAAATAAAGGTTAAATAAATGTGGCAAAGTAAGTGTTTCTGGTTCTTTTATTTCTCTTTCATCTTTGTAAAGCTATAGAAGATATAACCATCTGTTTGAAACTGATAGAGTGTACCTTGTTAATGGTAACATTTGGCCAGACAGGCTAGGAGTCTGTATTGGTAGCCCGCCTAGGCGACTTATTACACAAACAAAGGTGGAGAAGCTCACAACGACCGTTTCAGCAAATTGTCTGAAACAATTTGGAAATTATGTGTTGATAACTTAATGGAGATTTGCATGCGCATCTCAACTGCGACTTTGCTGAGAAATCCATCTGTGGAGCACAGGTTTAATAGCCTTGCATTAATTACTTGACAGCTTTTCATTGGTCGTTGTGTGTGTAGACCGCACTTCATTCCACCTCTCAGTGCACGTAGCCAGGTGGAGCGAAAATCAGCCTTGAATCACAGTCACAATGCACGCAGCAGTGGCACATGGACATTATCAAACCCTGCCTCAAGTATGGATCTCTGAGTCAGATCCACGGATATCCAACTGCCAACATTCTCTGAGTCAGATTACGGATATCTACGGGAGGTCAAGTTGTATCAGAGAAAACAACCGTATATTCATGCTTAAAAGTTACAGTACATCAGGTAAGAATACTCCTGGGTGGCAGATCACCAGCATGACAGAAAGGTCTGACTCAGTCTGACGCAGTGTTGTGCCTTAGTCTGGGTATTAAAGTCAAGGTATCGCAAAAATACGCTGTATTAGATGGTTTACTGTAGTTTCACTGAATTTTCTTTGTCTAGAAAAATTCTGACTATGTATCTGAGATGTTGCCTGAATACTGGCATGTTACCCATCATCTCTAAGCTAAATCGCATCCAATAAGTCAAGTAGCTTTGGCTCATACACACAGCTTTCTGTAAAGTAAGGAAGGGTCAGAGAGATATCTTTGGAAGGTTGCTATCGAATACATCTTGTAAAATATAGCTGAAAATAACAGTATATAAAGTAGCTGTGTGCTATTTTAATAGCATAAAATTTGTAGAAATGTACAGTTTGTGTGGACAGGCAAAAGTATGATAGGTGAGCATTTCGTTGTATTTGATAAACAACATTACAGGCATGTCATAATAATACTGGAATGACATCTTTGATTACGATTACATCATGAAGCTTTTACCATGTGCAGAAAATCTGCTTTGGACCTGTAATCACTGTCAACAGATTCATAATTGTAAAAGCCAGGTGGGGTGAAGACGCGGCTGTCAGAAAGCAATCCAATGGGAACCAATCTCAGACATCATTATCTTAGTAGGGAGTCTCATTGGAGCTGGCAGTATTTCCCTACCGCAACAATTGGTCGTTACCGGATAATGCAGACCACTGGCAACGGCATTTGTTTAACAGAAAGCATCTCTTTCACCGGCGAAGCCAGCTGTCTCATTTCAGCCCTCCGGCAAACAATATTCTCCAGCCCAGAGAAAAATACACTTTCGATATCTGCACACGAGTAAAGAACGAAGCATCAATAGCCCGAAACCTTCAAATTTAAATTTTGTTTGTTCTGAATACTGCAAAGTAAACTGTCAATTTTAAACTAAATGTATTTCTATTAAAATTCAATCTTTCTCGTTTCTCAAGTTTCTCACATCACTTTATAAAAATGTTCTCTGCATAAATATATGACATCAAACAAAAACTGACATATGAATGAACTTCACCTCAAGGAACACATTTTAAATAAATCAAATAAATAAACAGAGGCATCTTAAAAAACATGAACTGGTAAAGCGTTACAAATCCTCGCCATTTTCCCAAACCGCACGTCTTTGCCAAGATGAAAAATGACACGTCTGCTTTGAAACTGTGTTTATGGCATCAGGATTGCTTGGAAATGAATTACTCCATCATTGGAGCTGTGTGCACACACCACTTTAGAGCAATAGATGCTTGCTGCAGTCATTTTCAGTTACAGTGCCCTTTTATCACTCAAAGAAGCGAGAGGGGGAACTTGGCTTTGGGAATGGCCCCAAGGACTACAAATACCATCGACCCTGTGTTTACGCCCACTCTCCTGGCCACATCACCCACATCTTCACAGAGAAAATTCACTAAATTGCAGAGAGTCAGACTTGAAGTTACAGGTTGATTTAGTTAAAATGACTTGAAATTGAAATGTGAAAGCCCACGCACAAGCACACCATGCTGAGACTTCCTGAAAGTAATATTCAAGCAAAAGCCAGAAAACTGCTTAATGCAGAGTAAAGGCCTGTACTGCAAGTATACACTGATAAAAAAAACTAACTATGGTTAGCCTACATCAATACTGTGCAGATACAGAGCATCAGTAAAAGAATAAATTCCTTTCAGGAATTTCCTTACTATATCCCAAGTTCCTAGATAAGTACATGATATTTGTAATATGTGTATAAAAATGTGGTATATCTATAACAATCAAAACAGTACAAACAAATTCCCACCTGATCTAAAGATCAAGTCAAGCTCATAAAAAAGTATTTTAGCATTGCGAAAATGCACCTGAAAATGATCATATTATTATTATATTTTGGCGAGCGAAAGAGAAGTCCGTGTTAGTATGCATTCATGTATCTTTACAATCAATAATTGGTTTTCAAAATATTATGCATGTTTGAACACCCAATTCGACAAAAAGCAGAGCAAACTGGCCCCTGTGTTTCCTCTCTGATTAGATGTAACCAAGTGCATCAGAGAGAATGTCAGACAGGATTATCGCCCGTTTCGTTTGCATTACAGATATTGCCTCCCTTGCTTCGTACAGCCGAAGAAACACACAATAACTGAAAGAACCGCAGTTAGCAAATATTATAGGAAAGGTTTACCAAAGTCCCTTCTTCACTGTAGTTTGTTACGCACACCCCCTTTGATTGCATTTCCCCTGTGTGTGTGTGTGTGTGTGTGTGCTTTGGACCTGCAGGTGAGATACATGGCATGGTCAGGGCGTGGCACAGAAAGGGCTCATTGCATTTCCAACATTCGCTTGTGGACTTTCCACTCATCCAACAATGCATGCCACTACTGACTTCGCTATCAGTATCTGATTTTGACTTGTATTACACTTTACTATGTATTACACTTGTGTTTCGTAATAAATTTGGTTATTTTCTGAAGTATCAGTTTATGTTGTGTCCCTCCCCTAGAGGTCAGAACAAGTTTTCTTTCCTTCCTTTTGTATTCTTTCTATTCACATGAAAAAAAGAAAATAAAAAACAACACAGTGCAAAATTGAAGATAAGCCACATCACTGGGAAAAAAAAATGAAATGGGGAAAAGCTTTAGTATGCAAATAAACAACTGCCACATGGTTCCATGTTTAAATGCTGAGATTATCCACCCACTAAATAATCAGGTAAGGCTCTGAAACCACAGCAGGGAACCTCAGTCTTACATGCACATCCTTCAGGGCTATGCCAATGTGGTATTATTGAACAGGGTATCAGAAACTTTGTAAACGGAAGTCCAACTGACAAAATGGTTGGAGAGAAAGAACACTACAATAAGAAATAAACTCTTGTGGTTATAAATGGCAAAATAATAAAATAAATCACAAGGAATCCTCTGGCCTATTCTCATTTTGACAGCCCAAATTTATCTCCATATTGTCTACCACATGAAAGAGAGGAATAAAAGGAACACAAAGAGGAAAAACAAAAAAGCCATTTACTGGCTTGGGCAGTTACATTGCTCTGGTGCAATGTAGGAGAAGTGAGAAAGATAGAAGCCCAAGCTTCTATATATATATATATATATATATATATATATATATATATATATATAGAAGGCACACACAGGTCACTATCAAAGCAACAGGCTCTTTCTCTGGAAAAACCATCTTTCAATGCCACCAGCATCAAATAAAATCCATACACGGCACAAGGAAGACGTTAGTTGAACCATGAAACTGCTGCTATAAATTCTTCAACCTGAAAGTGTTCACAAAATCCTTTGGGAGACCCTGCCTGTATTCACAATATGGAACCTGCATCCCTGGCCAATGGCAAGCTGACCGGAATCCTAACCCAGCTGGAGCAGGGCTGCCTATTGGAGCTCCACGGGTTTCGGACCCAAGCAGTGAGATATGATTTATACGGTCACAAACAACAACCCAACAGACCCACATAGACAAAAAGGCAACATTTAGAAGGCCACATATATATCTTTGCCTAAGCTCTTTTATATTTCTGTTACCACCTTTTGGTCCCAGTCGTGAAAAAACAACGGGACATTGAGACAAGGAAGAATGTAGTTCACACTACTTGAAGGCTTTATGTCAACCACAGCCACTTGTGCCAAGCATCTTGCTTGATTGTTAAAACGTTACTCTCTTCTACAATCAATGGGGACCCAACTATCTTGATTCATAGATGCTTGAGAGTACATAAATATCTTCTGACAGACCTGACTGTTTTTTGGTCCCCAGTCTTTGTAACAATTTCTTTTTTCCTTCATCACTTTGATTTGGCACTGATTTTAATCATTCTTTCTGTGGAAGGTCCCTACAATTACAGCATGAACTGAGTGGAGGCAAGACAGATTAATACAATTGTGCAGAACATAAACAATTAAACCTTCAACTGCAAAAATAAATCTGTTTAACCCAAAAGAACATTCTATGGGGAACACTGTGGGGGATACGCTAAATTCATACTGTTTGCTGCATCTCAAAATCATCACCAAAACTTGCAACAGTTTTACTCCCAAAGATCACTTTGACAAATTCTATTGTGACCCAAGCATAGGGTAACATCCCCAGCATTTTACGGGACCAAATGTCTCCGGTGTCAAAATGCCATTAAATCCTCCTCACGATACCACCTGTTGAGTAATCATAAACAATTATCCCATTGCAGTACCTAAATCATTTCAATTAGTAATTTAATCGTAACTAATTGCACGCAATTAAATTGCATGTCGATTCATGGAGCAGTACTCATGGCTATTGACACATATTTATCCATTTTATAAATGTCGCATTCATAATAATCTGTCAAAAACGCATTCACCTTGTGATGTAAATATTGAGAGAATATAAATAGAAACACTTTTCACAAATTAACTGTAGTTATTCAAAAAACTATTCCAATGAAAAAACCCAACTTACATATATAGACCACCTTCAGTATTCCGTATTCCACCAGGACAGTGAAGGCCTGAAGGCCGTAATTCCACAGTATTCTGTTGGTAGTGGTAACACGCTTCTGCGATAGCGGGATTTTTCCTGCATTGAAATGTCTTCGGCGAGCCAGAACCCTAACGATACCGCATTTAAAGTTTTTATAGCTTTTTAAAGTTTTCAGGTTTATGTGCACAAATTAACCAAGTGCAGAATTCAGAATTCAAGAGTTCCTAAGGCCATGCGTGCCACTCAGGCATCCGTTATCCTCATGGTTTTCAACAGAAATCTCTTACCTTCCCAATTATCAGTTTATTTATGCCACATCTGCCCACTTTTAAAATTTTTATAGATCATTGTGCAATGTAATTGGACATAATTCCGATGGTCTATGCCTTTAAGGTTGCGTAGGGTGCAAGTAACACCAGTGACAAAAAAGATGGTGCAAGCATTCTTAGAGTGAATGCATCAAAATAATTTAAATACAGTAAACTGGCATATGTGTGGGCTCATTAAATTAAAAGTGTGTAAATCCTTCAGTATAGGCCATATTTTCACAACAATGTTGCCACTTACAATACATAACCCATCAATAAATAAGTAAATTGTTCCAATTTTTTTATTTCTGTCACACGTTTCAATTTTTATAGCTTACATCTCAAAGCACCGTAATGGACTCTTTGCATTCCAAGCCAGAATGTTACATTCTAAATGTAGCTTAAATATAGGGAGATGACAAGTTGACGGTTGACGGTGGGCTGACCCCAGTCGTTGTCACACAAAGTCACCTACCTAAACCCAATTTAGAGCAAGGAAAACCCTGTAAAGGAGCCACTATCTGATTTTAGGGCTGTGCTTGGGCACCTATCTTATGAGGACGCAGTTGAGTTATTTCACGATTTCCAAGCCTGTCTGGGCATAACTGGACCTTCAACAGAGCCTGTCAACAAGGCAGCAACACACTTTGTTATACAGTCCAGTGGGTTCTTTTATTTAGCTTACTGTATCTAGAGAGACACAGCTGGATTAGTACAGGACCACAGATATACTGCATTTGCTGATATGAAAAAGGTGCCTTTTCATATTAGGCAAGCATGCAGGCTAACAAACATGCAGTTATTGGTGTGGGGCTAGTTTAAACATAGCATTGAATATACAGCAGCATGAAAACAAGTTTTTATTTTATTAAATGCTAAAACAGGGAACATTTCAAGCAGGCCTACCCTAATTCCAATTCTGGACAGGATGGAGATTACTTCAATAATGCATGTTCTCCTTCAGCCCCTGCAGGCACTTATTTGTTTTCACATTACTGGCGAAATTCATCCTCGTTCTTACCATCCTGTAAGTAAATTTCAGGCATGGTCCCAGAGCCTTGGCAAAACTAACACCGCCAAACTAGTTCCATCAATGCACATTAGTATTTCAGCTGTATCTGAACAACTTAGGTTCCTTATTCCATAACACGTAGGGAAAAGAATTTCCCACATTGTTCATCAAAGAGAAAAATACACAGTAAATAAAGTATTAAATATTAATATTATATGGGACACTTTTCATCCATTTTGGCTTGATATAAGGGGTCCAAAAATAAGGATTGCCACCATATATTTCTATATATATATATATATATATATCTGCAACACTACTCAAAAGAGCAGAACAAATATTTAAGCATTGACAAGGCTGCAGTCCACCTGCACCCTGTTCCCAATGCATGAAGCCACCTGTGTGATCAAATCCCAGGCCAGTCTCCGCCCCCCTACTCCCCCCATCCCAAAGCTTTAACAATGTGCCAAAGTGAAAAGGATGGCTGCCCCTCCACGCCGTGTGATAGGCAGACCCGGAACCTCCCCCTCCCCCCCAGCCCCCCCAGAGCTGGGGCTGCAGCTGCGCGCTGTTGCGTGAAAATGGCGACTGCGAGCGGCGGAGGCCTGAGCGTGCAGGTAAGACAGCTGATGGAGTGTGAAGGGAAATGGCATCCTACCGCATCCATACGCCGCTGCACGAGGAGACAAGTTATCTGCATAGCAGACACAGAACCGCACACCAGCACACCTGAGCTCCACCGACGGAGTGACGCTTTTTAGACAAGATAAATAATTTCTGGGCCTTGATTGATGACGTTTTCTTTCTTCTTTCCTCATCTTTCGCATATTTTAGATTCCGTCAACTGGCCGTCTGTTCTGTCTCCATTTTGTAAACTAATTCCCTCTTGCGCATAAAACTGCTGTTTAGCTGATGTGATCAAAGAGTATAATATTGCAAATCAAGATTGTACTTACTGAGGACATACTGAATAAACAGAGTGGATATCAGCACACAATACTGCAGCCACACTGCTATCAAATACAAAGCACCAGTTTACTTTTGTTCTGTTTTTTCATTGTATTGAGTATATCTGAGCCACAAATTGGATACAGCTGCATCACTTACTGTTTTAGCACAAACTAATCACTAATTGTATTACTTGAATGCTGTCATGGATCATTTGTGTGCTTAGAGCTAAACAGATGTGCTGTATGAAGTTCTGCTCTGTAACCTTGGTTGTTGCCATTTTCATCAAAGGGCAAAACATTTCAGTATGCTAGTACAGTTTCCAGGGTTACATTTCCCTCAAAAGTACAGTATAAAGCACAGTTGCCACTGTAAGGCTAGGACTCAATCCTGAACCACGGGGTACATCATTTCTGTATGAATCAGGGCTTTAGCTGAACATACTACACATGTTTCCAAATGCAGTGAAATACACATAGGTGAAACATCTTGTGGGGTGATTTTCTAAAGATCCAAGTTCCCTTAAACATATAAATAAAAATATATCATATTTAATTCCATAAGGCAGCCCGAGAGCTTGAAGAAGTGAATACCTCACTGCGCGCTTCCCAGTGTTTTTCACACAGTTTGTTGTATATTCAAAGAGTGTGTCTAAACTAGCCTCGCTCCAACAACTGTATCAGCCTACATTAGCCTAATATGAGAAAGGCAACTAAAGGGAAATGTGATGACTCAAGTCTTCTACCGGTAAAAATAGGAACAGGGGGACACAGCGTGACACGATCCACGGGGCGGCTGACTCTCAATCCATGTTCAAAAAAAAAACTCCTCCGTGCAGCCAGGGATTCGATTCCCCGCCACGGCACTTCCTGTACTGTCTCGATCCCGTCCCTATCTTTAACTCCCTCTGCTTTCCCGGTCTGAATAAAGCGAGAAAAACACATAAGGTGGGTGCACTGTCCATTCTTCTTTTTTTTTAAAAACACACAGTATTCTGAGAAAATAACCTTTGCTCCAGTATATCCTCCACAGACAAACAGGTATATATAGAACAGAAGAGGTCACAGATGGGCCCATATGGAATATCTGATTTTACACAATTCATGGTAGTATTTAACTTAGGCCTAGAGTATAACACGCCACGGTTATCTTTTTCATATGGTATGGTAAGATGATGATCGAGGAAAAATCTAGAAGAAGCACCAAACACCACTCACATAAGTAAAACTGATGCCGATGCTATCAGTACAGCAATCTGCTAATGTGCAATCATAAACTGATTGAAATTTACATTGATAATTCTGACATTTAAATTAGCTGGTAATATTAGGACAGGCAATATGAACCCATCAAGTAAGTAAACACACCAAATGGCAGAGGTTTTCATTTCCTCTGTGTGTAATATAAGTTATAGATATTCAGCAAGATACCTGTTAGATTAAGTCACATCACAAGGGAGCTTTTTAAGCTTTGGATAACCTATGTTCGGGAATTATAACTGTTCTATGCTGTGTACAGGGTTTTTCCTGAACTGAAATGACTTAGGTGGGCAGCCTAAGTGTTTTTTAAGCCTTTTAAGCTGTCAAAAAGTATACAAAAGTTATTGACCGTGTTACATTTATGAAGCATAAATGTATCCTTCCTCTCCCCTATACCCCACTGAACACATACGCACAACAAATGTTTAAATTGTTGAAATTCAGAACTGTGTTTTCATAGCCTACTAACCGCCAGCCGACAACTTCAACAAAATTCTTACGTCCTTACAAAGATAATTTCATATTATATCTGAAAATAAACGCATTTTTAATTCTCTCTCCTTTCCTGAGTTTTACGCATCATAGGATGCATCCGTTCATCTCCATCCCATGCGGTGCAGAGTGGAAAGTGATTCGACTGCTGAAGATGTGCATGCACCCCAACACCCTTTCTCCAGCATGCTGTGTGTGAGCTATAGGCTGCATCAGTGCAGACAAATTACCACCTGTTTCAGGAGCTCTAAAATTTCTCACGCAAAGAGGGGGGTCGCGATTAATGCGTGTTTTAGTAAATTAGACAGAATACTTAATTAGCCTAATCTCCACCCTGTTTTAGCGCGTTCACTCAAAGTATACATATGCATGAACGCATTTAACTACGTATCAAAAGAAAAGTCGTAGAGGGACCTAATCCCCACAAATGATGTCCAAATAACAGCGATTTGGACCCATTGCAACCATTTAGTAAATCCTACATAGAAATTGCGACCCTGTAGCGACTACTTTTGCATCAAATGGTAAATGGACTGCATTTCTATAGCGCTTTTATCCAAAGCGCTTTACAGTTGATGCCTCTCATTCACCCATTCACACACACACTCGCACACCAACGGTGAAAGGCTGCCATGCAAGGTACCAATCAGCTCATTGGGAGCAATTAGGGGTTAGATGTCTTGCTAAGGGACACTTCAACACGCCCAGGGCGGGGGATCGAACCGGCAACCCTCCGACTGCCATACAGCCGCTCTTACCTCCTGAGCTATGTCGCCCCCATCAGAAAGGCAGTCGCAGTCCTTTAGTAAGACCCTAAGAACTGAGAAGACTAAATTAAGGGAACAAAACTAGGGGAACCAAATTAAGAACATTTTGGTCTTCGTCTCAAATGCATCAGTTAACATTGACTCTCTAACGCAGGGATACTCAGAGGCCCTCAAGGTCAGCAGTACTGCTGGTTTTCTCTCCTGCCTCATAGTCCACAGGCCAATAATGTCTCTCATTGGCCAGAGATAACACTCACCTTGTGTGTCAGGTTCAAAACAGTCCCTGATTAGAGGGGAGGAATGAAAACCAGCAGCACTACGGGCCCCAAGGGGCAGATTTGAGCACCCCTGCTCTAAAGTGTAAAAATGTAAGGCAGTGGTGGGCATACTTAATCCACTTAATTAAGATAAAGTACCTGTTTGTGGGTTTAGGGGGTATACTGTACAAGTCTGGATGGCAAAGTGCACATGCTTGCATGTTCTAGCAAAGTCCAATAGTCCCTTCAGTGAAGACCAAGCACTTACTGTACAGTATAAACTGCACATGCAGTGCCTAACATCCATGGCTGTTTTCACTTCAAACTTTTTCGTACTGGTTCCAGTTTCACAATCACAACTGTTACAGCTCAGCACAGACAGCGCACAAGAAGCATCTCATATTTCAAGAGACCTCCTACAGATCTCACCCTCGAGCCACTCTCTGTGGTAATGTAACCACTCACCTTCAGGAATAGATGGCAACGTGCTAGCCTCTGACGACGCTCTTTTGGTTCCCACTCCATTCCTGCACCTCACACTAAACACAAGGTTTTCCACTCTATGATCCATGTAGAGTGGACACTGCAGCTAGTCTCAGCTTCCATGAAGGAGCACTTTATATTCACTGGGAAAGCTTTGGGCTTTGTCCTTGAGTGAATATATTTTAGTTAAACACTATTTTTAAAAACTGAATCAGAAACTGAAATGGGTTACTGTAAACAGACAATCCATCAGACAGGTTTTGCCCTTGCTGTATGCATTGTTTCCCCTTTGGTACAAAAATCTGAAGTCAAATTCGAAGTCTATATTGTCTTCATAATAATCAAAGCAGTGTTTTTGTATTCATTCATCTGAATGAGTAAAATAATAATCTTTATACAATCACCATTTGTCCAGTTGTATTTAAAACCTGTGTAATTTATATGATTGGATATGGTCACAAATTTTAATGTTGCACATGTGACCTAAAGTCAAAGCCAATGCCCATAGGTACAATGCCACTTTGATCGACAGTCAAGACTTCACTCTCTCTGGTGTTGGTACTGGCCAATTATCAGCAGTGTCAATCAAAAAATTGCACCCAAACATTCACGCCCACTCTCTCTTCACTCAGTGCTGCTTGCTCTTGTTGGAGGCTAGCATGCAAACATACAGTGCAATATGTAATGGCATTTTCCTGGAATAATTCAGCCTCTATAAATAAAGAGCCAAACTTCACTAGCCTAAATGGATAATTTACAATAAAGTGCTATTAGGAATAGAAAAAGTACTTTCTTGGACCTTCTGGAGAGGGACCTAAGATCAGCGTAGTTTTAAAGTTATCCTGCCAAAATGCTAGAACTCCCAAAATGCTAGAAAAAAAGAAAAAGGTTACTGGTTAAGCATTTTATGCCAATGTCAGGACTGCAGGTTATTTGCAAAAACAGAGGCCAGTGCCAGTCTCTTTTTAGTGGAGAAGAAGACGCGACCAGATCGCACCAAGGGACCAGGAACGAAGTGAAAGTGCCGTGCCTGCCAAGTAACAGCATAACATGATCCAGAGGAGGCGCTAAAATTCTAGATTTATTTTTGGTTTACCACAATCCAAGTTCGTTTTTAAAAACAGACCCACCCTGCATTTTTTTCTTTCAACATATGAATGTTAATTTTCATGCACAAATCCTTGGTCATTTTTTTTTTACAATTCGAATAGCAAACCATCGTTTGACAGCGCTAGTCGGCACTTGCACGATGCGAATTTGACCTGAAACCATGGGGCTCATCCGTGAACAACTGTGTGGTGCCTTATACAAATGAGCCACTAAGCAGCTCTATTTCATCACAAATTTTGTATAAAAAAACTGCAATTCCTGCACAGATCACCCAAAATATGGATGTACTCTCAAATTAAAGCTGACAGTCCGCACTTTAACCTCATATTCATTGTTTTATTTCAAATCCAATGTGCTGAAGTACAGACAAAAATTGAGTCACTGTCCTGATACTTTAGCATTTTTGCTTTTAACTGGATATGCATGACATTGGGGGTAAGGGGGGTCAATAGCAGCAAGTGTGTCGCGAATAATGATAATACTTCTCACTAAATACAGGTTTAATAATGAAGTATATCAATAGAGATCTTCCACCGAAAGTTATGACCTGGGTAATTATTTTCATAAAATCAGCTGTCTTTCGGAACAGAACATATTCGTGTTAAACAATATTGTCAAGGGGGGTAATTAACTGACAAAGCATTCCAATGATTTTAAGTAGAACTTTTGAAAAGACTTGACACTTCATATTCTCTTGTAAGGCTATTCAGTTTTAAAGTGCACTGTGGTTTATTTAGCCATTGATCTGCGATGAAAAGCTGTATGTCACACATTAAGTGGCATAAAATATCAGCTTATAAAGGACAAAGAAGTCTGCAACAATGCACCGATGAAATTAAACAATAAACTTTAATCACAATTTAATAATGAACACGATTTTACACTTCTATGCTAACATCTGATACTTTGATTATATATAATTTTCTTTTTTTCCAACACCTCTGATATTCTGTTTTGGATTTTTAACTGTTTTTACATGTATTCAGAGGTGGAAGGTCCAGGGATTTCAGAAAGTAAAAACCCTGTCATGTCCTTCTTCGACCCATGAAGTCACCCAGCTGATTTCACTAATTAGTTCTACCTCTGGGCTGAGGAATTGCTCATTAGCAAATCCAGGTGACTGGAACAAAATACTGGGGAGGATTCTTACTTTCTGAACCTGGATTTTACACCTCTGCATGTTTTGCCCCTCTGCCACATCCAGCTGTCATAATTTACGCTTATTCACGGTTATTTCAACTACTTTCATCACATCACGTGAAACAAGCAAGAGCTGAATATTGCTGCAGTACAGGCCTGGCAGAGCACCACCAGAGAACACATGCAGCATTTTGGGGACTTATAATACTGAGGCCCTGTGCAAAGTATTATTAAAATTAACTGATTTGTTTTTTTTTTATTGTTGTTAAATTCTCATTTCTAAAACAAAAAGGATAGACAATAGACTCTTCCATTTGCAGTGTTCTGTAAATGGAAAGAAAATATTAATTACAGTAAACAGTACCGCTTATGAACGTCAAATTAATTCTAGCTGCAAAAAGGTTTTCGCAATAAAAAAATAGATAAACAGCCATGGCCAATGTAAGATTCAAAGGCCAAAGTGATAAAATGATAACCATTAAAGCTCATTTGCATACACAATGTTATGGAAATTTACATTCCAGTCCTATACTATGAAATCTGCAGAACCATCAGTGAGGTTTTAATGACGCCTGGAAGAAATATTCATTATGTTTCTGTATGATCAAACTGCATAATGGAGGTCATTTTCTTAAGTTAACTTAAAGAGGATGAAGGAGCAGCTTTTCAGTGGAACTTTAAAAAAACCTGTAGGCTGAAATGCATATAAAAGGATATACTGACCCAATCTGCACATTGCTGACAACAAACTGAAATTAGTTCAATCTAATTTATATGTAAATTAGATGTTTTATATTTAGAGTAAACAAATTACATCACTGGTTTGTTCTAATGCACTTTTTATTTTGCATCACAGATACCAATGATGTTAAATTTCCCATACTGAATTTTTCCTGGATCATAGAGTGTTTGTGCAAAGACATCGGCAGCTATGCCCAAAATAGTATTAGCCACAAGAACACTGCCACGTGACACCACTATGTTAATACAGTTACAGTCACATTCACCTGTTTATTTCACTTCCATCAACAAATCACGTTTCCAGTAAAATGAACTTGTTTTTGACTGAAACGGACGGCCATTAAGGGTCTTGAAATCAGTCATACAAGAGGCAGCATCACTGTGCCTCCTGTGAACCATCCTTCTGTTCAGCAAGCCAGATATGTTTATAATCATGGCTCACATGGAAACCACTGCAACTTGAAATCCTATCGTTTTTATAAATCAAGAAAACAATTACAGAGTAATCTCCACAACAGTGACTTGAGAAATCAGATAACAAATTCATTTCAAGGACCTTAACTGCTGGAAGGTACATATCTCTTACAATGTACTGTATTTCAATAATTTTATAATAAATAAAATAAACATTGGGAAAAAACAGAAAGGGGGAGAAGAAAGAGGTAGTTCAGTTTTAAGGCTACACTTCCGTAATTTGGATACATTTTTTAATTTTATTTATCCTATTTTTTCTCACTGAAGAATGGCCAGTCAGTGTGACAGTTACAGTACTTAAAAATATTGTTGCTGCTTTTTTGTAGCAGGGATGCAACGATATACCATACTCACTATCCCGACTGTAAAATTGACCGTTATCAAACCATAAACATTGCAATACCTGGCCTATATAATTCTAGGTTATTTGTAGCATAAGAATGCGCTCTCAATTGAAAGCATTTGCCTGCCTTGCTCAGTCCATTTTTTAATGCACTAGCTAGCTTTCAACGGGCATAATAATTCCATGTATCATTATTTAATCTACATGTACTGACAGATAGTAGCTAGCCATTGCATCTCTCTGTTCCCAGAGGTTAGCTAGTTAACTGCACAGGTTCATGTACTGTAGTCATGTACTGCCTGTTCCCGTTACAGTACAAAGGAACAGCTCCGTTTGCTAAATTTGTATCAAATTCATATGTTTATCTGAATGAATATAACATACAGACGGGTCACAAATTAAAGGAAAAATCAAAATAAACGAGTGGAAAAACATCCATACAGGGGTACTGCATGATACTGGGGTACTCTTCCTCAGGTGACTGAGAATGTCAATGCAGGACATGACAGACTGAGTCAGCAAGAACAGCCTGCTGACAACTACACAGAGATGGAAATTATAGTTGGGTTGTAGTGCATAAACCCATTACAAAAACGAATGCACATTGTGGTGCAAAAAACCATAGGCACTGGTCTACAGAGATGAGGAAAAAAGTGATGTGGTCAGTGAGAGAACGGTACAGGCCTGAATGCATGACCCCTACAGTGACAGGGTCCGGCGACGCTGTTATGCCGTGGGGGGCATTTTCCTGGCACGATTTGGGTCCACTTGTCCACTTAGATGGAAGTGTCACTACAAATCAATACAAAGTTATTCGCCTTTATCCTATAATGAAACATTTCTATCCTGATGGCTTGGTCTTCCAGGATGCCGATGCCCCCATCCACAGGGCATGAGGGGTCACTGAATGGCCTGACGATTATGAAAATGATGTGAATCATATTCCATGGTCTACGCAGTCACTCAACCCAATTGAACACCTACGGGAGATTTTGGACCGACGTGTTAAGACAGCGGTCTCAAATACCACCATCAAAACACCACATGAGGAAATATCTTTTGGAAGAATGATGTTCCATCCCTCCAGTAGAGTTCCAGAGACTTGTAGAATCTATGCCAAGGGGCATTGAAGCTGTTCTGGCAGCTCGTGGTGGCCCAACATCATACTAAGGCACTTTTTGTTGGTTAATCCCTTCATTTCTAACCCGTCTCTATATTCTCCAAATGTAAATCACCTTCTGTCATTTACATATCGCAAATCACAGTTTTCAGGTTCTTGGGGCCGCCCATGAAACAAAAAAATAAACAATTTCCGCTATTCAAATTCACCAATACAAGTAGGGCTCAGGGGCAATATGGGTACATTGCACTTCAAGCACTGTCAATCAAAGTGCCCAAGCAGCAGAGAAGCTCAGCCGAATCGACCGAGAGGAGCAGCGATGTCAGGCAGAAGAGCAGACCGTGCCGCTGCTCCTCAGAGTATTTCAGAGCATTTACAGAAGTCGTCTTTGCCCCAGCGCTCGGGTGACCAGCTCTCCTGGCACAGCCCTCTACCTGAAAATCAGCGGTGGACTGCCTGGCGAAACCACACGAGCAATAAGGTGAAAAATGACCTTTCTCCCTTCAGTATTCACCGGGCCCACGTCGGCCTCTAAGTGGTTAAAAACATTTAGCCACGGTGTTGCTTTGCTGAAACAGCAACAGGGCATTAATTTGACATTAGCGCAGTAACATCAATTCCCCTCCGTTTCCAACTTCGGTAATGCATTTACTGGAAAGAGATTAATATCAATTCCATAAATCATTCAGCAGAATATCCGGACCCAAAGACACTGGGGTAATGTCATATATGTTAGCTGATCTCAGTCTGGGAGCCCAGTGCCCATTAATCAACGTCTGGGGTCCTCAGAGCATGTCATCTGGGAAAATAGAGAATCTTTTAAAAAAAAAAAAAAAAACCTCCTGATTATTTATTCATATTACTCCTCTAAACATATGTTTATACCCTTTATATGTTTATACTCCCCTGCTTTCTTGCATCCCTCCCAGGACTGCTTACACGTTCCTGCCATCTTATCTCATCTTATTCCAGACTGGCCATACCAGCCTCTGAAACATGTCTCCTGTGTTCCCTTAAAGCAGCTTCTTCTGTCCCCCTCCCATCACCACGTCTCATGAGGCCATATAAATGCCCATGTGATTTACGCGCAATTACGATACTTGTCAGCATATGCTATAGGCCTACATCATAATTGCTCCAAGTCTGAATATGCCATTTTTTGCACACTCTAAGCCACTATGATTTGTAAACATCCTGCCAGCTTTTGGTAGATGAAACATGTGAATGAAAAATTAAGCTGTTATGCAATACATTTATTTACTGAAGGTCTATCACTGCATTTCACACAGCTTACATTCAAAAAGGCGTCCAAATGTAGTAAGGGAAGGCTGAAAACAAACAAAAAACTGGGAAAACAGGAAAAAATGTTATGCTGGTAGGGAGAAAAAATGAAAACCACACAGTAACACAGGCAGAAAAATCTCAGCGTATCGTGTTCATTTCTCATTAACACTTGTATATTCAACCGTCGTCTAAGAAGGACAAGAAATCCTCCACAAAACAATCCATTGGGCCTCTACCAATTAGCCTAACATATTAATCAGGTTAATTAAGGGTACAAAATCTTGATTGCCTTTTTTTTACGAGTTACATACGTTATTGCTTATTTTACCATATATATATATTTTATTAAACCAGTCACAATTAAAGGGAAATTCTACTGCAAAACAGCATTAACCTTGTTTATCAGATGAAGGCAGGACTGATTAAGTCTCTCTTATTGGCCGGCCACAGAAATAGCGTCATCGGCTGGAGCGGATTCGGTAGTGGAGGACGTCATAGTGACCGCTACCCTCGCTCACTTCTGAAGAACGGCTGCGTGTGGGTTTAAAATCTGACCTCCCATACTGGGCGAAGGGGGTGTTTCTCTCGCCCTCATCTTGCCGTAGCCGTTAAAATAAACTCCTCCCTTTGACGAAGTTAAGCCTTCACAATTTGCCACACTACCGCAAAGCTGCATTTTCTATTCAGTAGATGTTTATTTAAATCCCTGTTAGCTACTGTATGGAAAGGAGCTACTCTTCCAGGATTCCACATAGATATATTGCACTTATTCATAGAACCAAGAACAACATACAAATTGGCTTTTTACCAACATTTACTGCTTTCTAAAAAACGTACAACAAACATAAAAACACAAGAAAGGACAGCTCTTACTACTGATATAAGTAAGCATACATACAACTAGATCTAATATTTTAAATTGTTGTAAAACAGAGTATTTAAGACTAAGCTCATTAATTTGCTTTTATAGCCTTCTTTAGAAATGTTATGGCCCCATTCTACCTTACAGTCTCCCCGTATCTTGTGCAAAGTGGATATCCAATTAATAAATCCAATTCATTTCTTGAGACAAAAACTGATGTTTCAATATTTTCTTAAAATTAACTTTTTATATTGTAGAGTTAACTCATTCCGTAATGAGTTCCAGCTTTCCATTGCTTGGAAAATTGCCATTCGCAGCATTGAATTTGTTCTGCATTTAGGAAGAAGGAAATGACTATCTGACGAATGCCTTTTAGAGTAATTATGTCTGTCTGAGCTGAAGGACAAATTCTTATAGAGTATTACTGGGCTTTTGTTACAAAGATACTTCTGAAAAAGCAAAGCAATTAATAATTTAACAGCTTTTTTAACCAAGACAGACTATTATGCATTGTGACTATATTCATCTTCAATCGACAACAAAGTGCAAATCGTGCCACTTTATTTTGTCCTACCTGTAATTTATTAATATTGCATGTTGCCACATTGCACCAAATAACAGAAATTAGTAATGTAATTCAGTAATCAGAATCAGAAATCAGTAATCAAATTAATTGTGATAATACCAAAACCTGTATTACCAGCCAAGTTGAATATCTTTTTATCACTGCAAGGCTTCTTCCCATTTTTGATAAAGTTACGTCTATTTGCACCTGGCATGAAATATTACTCTGAGTAACTGTGTTTGGTTGAACTGCTGGTGGCTATATTGTATCAAATTTTATAACCCCCTGAACTTAAGCACAAAAGTAAACTGAACTGAACACCATCATTCTAGACTTTCTTTCTTCAGTGGCCAGCACGCTGGAGAGTAATCGTAGCCTCCCTCGAAGAACGGCTACCAGGCCAAGCAGCAGCACACAGCCACTGCGTTTGTACTCATTAGGCGTGGAAACCTGTGACTGGTGTAGTCCGATGCCCTCCCCATACACTGAAAGCGCCTGCCCGTTACTCTCCCAAAGTAATGCAGAAAACCGGAGCACGCACAGAAATTAAGGGCTACATCTCTCAATGCTCGTTACACGAAGAGTTGGCTGAGAGCTCATTTTAATCAGGAAAACAGCTACTCTGGAAAAATCCAGGGTGGGGCTTCATTTTTACAGAACATGATGGAAAATACGACTGTGGATATAAAAATGTAAAAAAATGCTAAATGCTTCAACCTAACTGATAACAGAGGACTAAGTAATATTGTGTATTGTCTGCCATATTATGTGCTGCACAGCCAGGACAGTTGATGATTTCTACAGAAGGGGCCTCACCTGGAATAGCCCCTAGTGAGGGTTAGGGTGAGGATCTTTCTGTATACTATAGTGGACATAACAGCAGAAACATGTGATGCACAATACCATATCCATACCATTTCTATTATCATTATTAATCTTAAGATTTCCCAGCTCTAGCCAAATGCCAAATGAATGACAAGATGGCCTATGGGTTATTTGCCTGTCAAAAAATAAAATGAAACTGGTGGCCTCTCAGTTGAAGAACCAGAACATTTTCCTCACAGTTAGATAACAATGTTGTGAAGGTTCCACGGTCTCTCCAGCTCACAATATCTCTCCGATGCCCACTTAACCTTGTCCCAGGGAAAAAAGAAAAAAAAAAAAAAGCTTTTTCATTACTGCTGTGTTCACTCAGCCTAAAAGTGCTAAACAAAAGCCATTTACAAAGCATTTGTCAAAACATCAACTCTTTTTAATTACAGTTTTCAACAAGGGAAACTGACAAGGTAACAGAAATAAAGCATTTCAATTTTAATAGCAGATAATTAGCCATTAAAAACCACATTCTGCAGCCACAATGCTCTGCCTAGGTTTCTGTCACAAGAAGGAATATTGTTATTTTCTCACTAACTGACAACAAGGCCAAACATGTTATCTTTTTAAACATTGCCTGATTTTCTTTTATTAATAATAGTCAGCTAACTATGAGACACTGGGGATAAACCAAAATGATCCCCCTACAGCAATAAAAACATAAGGATGGGGTCAGAGAGTGGATCAGTATCAGTATTCATCACTCAGTTTCACACAAAGACAATGTATGCACTTGTCTGATTATGATACATTTCATAAATGACCTGTTTTTGTTAAAAAGAGCAATTCTAAAATAGTTATCAACGGGTCCCTTAACTACAAAAGAACTTTAAAAACCTGTTTGTTTCTATTGCATTCATGAGGATCCGACATAACAAAGAAGAAACTGGCATTACAGCTTAAAAAGAAATGATCGCAGACCTAAACTGATGCATCACCATATAGTACATAGACGTAAAGGATATCAATGAATATGAAATTAACTGATAAACTGTAGGCTACATAATGACAGCATATGAACAAGAATTGTTCTAAGTGAAAGTAAGAGTACTTCTTAATCTTACACTGAACTTAATGTACAGGTCAACTGCAGTGCTTTTTTCCATTTGTCAAGAGCAGGACACACTCACCATACAACTCTTTTTTAAAGAAAGAAGCAAAATGAGCTCATTTCAAACTATTTAGTTGTTCCAATAGGAACTCCATGGTTTCCCAAAGCTCTTTATAGGACAGATGGTACATCTCCCCTAACCTACCCAGTAGCTCCCCTAATGTAAAGGGGAAAATGCAGAAATATGCACTTGCTGCATTCTGTTATCAAAGATTTGAAAAAAAGAGCTTACGATTAAACGATGCAACAACGTCACCCGCAGTCTTTTAAAAACACAATTTTATTACCAATCGGTAGCATAATCACCTGTATTAGAAGCCAACGTATGTGGTCCCTGCAGCACACAATTATACATGAGCGATTAGAATGTCAAGGAATTAACATTTTGAAGATGATGCAATAATACCCACGAGCTAAATATTTTCCACTGCTGTATTATCATAAATAACTAACATTGAAAAAGACCACATCAGTTAAAGGTCGAGGAAACAGGATTAAAACTGTGGTTACTGTATGTACCCCAGAAGTGACAACTGATTGTCTTCTTAATAGTTATTTAAAGTTTTTAATTCAATTATAACCATTAAATGGTGTAATAAACACTATTAGATCATTGAGACCTGCTCAGCAGACAAGGACAGGGTGGGTGTGTATCCTGTGCCTATTCATATGCATAAAACACGTCATATGTAAACCATTCCTCATCAGTAGCTAGGTTAGAGCCTCATTGATTTAAATGGAGTAACTTAACCTTGCTAACATAGGACAAAAACATCTTCTTTGAATGGCATAGTTGATAGCACTTAGGCTATGTCAGTCTTCCGAGTGAAATTAAATAAGAAAAAGGGTACTGAAGTTTTTCTTACCAACGCCAGTTCCTCAAATACAGCGACCTTTGATGCCGTCTTCAGGTAGTTCTTGGATAAGACTAGCAGTACATGTCCTGTTTCAGCTAATTGCTTTCACAATTAACTAAATACTCAAATATTGTAGCCTCCGATCCCAAATATGAACTCTACAGACAACCATTTAATAACTATTAAATGGCCTGTCAATAAATAAGACTGGACAGACGCTAACAGTGTCAAACAAGTGTGAATATGAACATTTTAATGAGACCACGGAAATCAGTCATATGCTGTGACCTTGCTTAGAATTGGTCTAACAGAGCACAAAACAGCTGCAAACTCAGTAATGTAGGTACACCTTGACAGACAATAATTTTCTCAGAAATAAGTGCTGAATTGATGAGACTGGATAATAATAAAAACAAATAAATTGCTTCTACTAGGTGGTCCATGTTAGAATCGCATGGGTTGAAAGCAGTTTAGAATAAGCTTCGAAATGCACAGATGTCAGGCAACTGGCTATATTATACTTCCAAATAATGAAAATGGTATCTCTCGTTAGCATTCTTCTCTTTATCCCCCCATAGAAAATGCATTTCCCTTTTCAGCAAGCCTCCACCCTAACCCCACCCCATTCAACTGTCCATAGACTTTAAATTCACTTGAGAGGGCAAATGTAGGAGGCAATGTTTTGTTTGGGTAGTCATACTGTATGTAGCACAGGTTACAAAAGCACTTATAATTTGCAATGAGAGGATACATATTACTAAATGGATTGTTAAAGTAAAATATTGCTACCAAGTACTACCTGCATACTGATTTATTGTAGCAGAGTCTGTAATAAGTGCTTGCCAGGCTTTTGACTATGAAATATCACGGCTTGTTATCAAAATGGCCCCCCATCGCAAAGACTTTTGCAGTTCCCTATTTAAGTCATTGTGTTTTTAAAAGCCTTCTGAGGCGGAAAATTGCATTGACTCAATTCTTCGTTTGGACTTCATGCTGATGGGACATTGACAAAAAAATATAGTAAAAAATGTACGGCTTTTTTCCACTCACCACTCTCGAAGCACGCATCGAAGATGAGGTGACCCTTCCGAGGAACACCCGTGTAGCCTTGTGGGGTGACCAGCAGCTTGTTGACGTTGCCAACTAAAGCATCTTCACCTCCAGCTTCACCGCCTATGACAAAAAAAATGTCACTTGTTGTGCCGCTCAGTAAACACTGATGTTCACTACTTGATTATAATTTACTCCAGTGATCTGAGGCTCTTGACTTTCTTTTTATAGGTAATTTCTTAATATATGCCTTCTGTAAATCTAATTTATTAAAATGTCTTAAGGTAACATAAGGTGCGCCACGTCTGATTAAAGCAACCAAGCAAAAAGCCTATACCAAAAATTATTAATTATTCTATTTCAATGCACTTGGTTGATGCTCTTTCTTTTGCTCTATTTTGGTCCAGATTGCAACTGTAACAAGTGGTTACTTACAACAAAAAAAATTCACACAGATGGTGTTCAAATTTTTTGCTTTTAATTCATCAGTTTCAATTTAATGAAAATAGTCAAATGTGTTCTAACAGTGTTCTACAGGAAAAAGCCATGCTCATCAATATTACTGAGAAATGATTAGCCTAAGAAGGCTAAGTAACATGTTTCTCCTACCAGTCTGCTGCACATACTACCCAACAGAAGACACCCTCAAATTCCATGCAAGTAGGTTAAATGTAGGTTAGGTTAAAAGGTTGTTTTTTTTTTACACAAGTTGTAGTTGTAGTTCTGCCATATTGTAATATAAAGTTTACTTTACCCATGTCCATTTAATGCTGAGATTTTTTAGCAGTCCAGATTTTAACCCTAATATTTATGCTGACAGGTTCTTGCTCAGCCTTTCCTTTTGGCTAAATAGGCTACATGATAGCTTTGGTCCATACTTAAAAATACACAAACTTCATGGACAAACAATAACGGATACGGTTGATAGGCTATGTGTTCAAAGGGCACTGAAGTCAATAGTAGATTTATAAATTAGGCAACATATCCAATAAATTGCAGGTGAAATTGTAAATCCTGTTATGAACAGAATTCAGAACTGCCCATAGGGTTAGCAGATCCTGGTTTTTGACCGGAACGTCTGGGTTTCAAATTATATGAGCAGGTCCGGTTTGTGGTCCTGACCGGACAGTAGCCTATATAATGTCCAGTCTGAACAACTGATTGGAAAATTAACCATTAATGTTTAATGGATTTGCGTATCAACTATCCCACGGTCTCTGATCCATTCCGATAGCTCCCTACCTTGTTTGTAAGCTTCCAGCTGTGCATGTTGTCCAGTTCACAAATTTTAAATCTGGAAACCGTAACTACTCAATTGTATAGTTGTCCAGTTGGCCAATAAAAGTCATTTTTGAGCATAGAAGTGCACTAGAGTTACAACAGGGGGCTTTTCAAATCAAATCAATATTTATTTATATAGCATATTTTTCAAATAATTGGTTACTTTCATGCCAGAAGAAGAGGAAGAAAAACATAAACAAAAACAACAACAATGACAACAACAACAACAAGAATAATTTAACACAAAACAACAACAATAATAATTCATCTCTCAAACAGCCACAGAGTTACAGCAACCAGACGTTCCTGCCACAAAAGATCTAGGCATGTGTTTCAGCACGTTAAGCCAGGGCGGCTATCCTCAATGTACACTATAAGGCCTGTGGAGGAAAATTTCCAGGTTCCATTTACCAGACCACTACTTTATTAGGTAGGTCTGTGGAATGAGGTCCACAGAAAGAGGCACTTAAAAGATGCAACTAATCTTAGAGCAAGACTCTTTAGGCACGTGAAAGGACAGGGGTGCTTTACACTTCTTGGATACTTCTGCAGGCATGGAAGGTGAACAGTCTCTGACCATTTGAGATTCACCTTCATGTAACATTAGCAAACCTATAGATGTGGTGAAAATAAGTCCAATTCGAATACTATTATCTATTATTTACTAAGTATCTAAACGTCTGCATGTCACGTTTAAAATGTTTCAATAATTTCACATTTTCTTCGATTACAGTCAGTAGCCACGACAGAATTAACGTTAGTTCACCGTTTTACTTCGCAGTGTTGGAGCTTCGCTGATTTTGTCTTGAAGTGTTTTTTATTTATCGGCTGCCGAGACACCTATATCCAGCCAACGTTTCTAGCAGTTCGATACAAGTGATGCGGTTAAAATCAAACAATCATATCCACAAAATATAAATACAACCTATGTTAATTGTTAGCCTGCAACAAGCTTTATGAGAGCGAGAATGGTATGAGCAACGTTACGTACATCACGTTTGATAGAGCTAGATAAGTTGAAAGCAAGACTGATACAATACATGACCGGAAAACATGCACTGTCCGCATGTGTATCGTAGATTACCTAACAATCTAACGTTAACGTTACGAGGAATTGATTCGTAGCTTGCTAGCTGAGTAGCAGCTAACGTCAATAATAAGCAAGTCAAATACCACTGGCATGCATAAACAAATGAATGTTCAGTCTGTGGTTTTGGGAGTAACAGCTGTCAAGCAGACTTGCTTAGCAGTATTGTTTTCAAAATGTTGGCAAACTAGCCTGTAAAATTACAATCAGTGTCAGTCTGAGGGAATTAGCTAGCTCGCTATCTATTGCCTGAGCAGAAATGAACATGCAATAACTATTTAAATTTGCCAGCTCCATAGGTTTGTTAAGATTCAGCCCGACAACATGAGCTTACATATATACTTAAGTGCGTGTAAAATAATCCCCAAATATGAGAATAATAACATTTTACTGTAAGCTATTTACACACCAGTTTCATGGTCTCTGATATTCTCCTCCATCTTTCTTTCCATCTTGGTCACAACACAAGCACGCGACGCTAGTAGCATGTTGCCACGGTAACGCAATGTCACGGAGGGGAGGAGACAGTGCGTGGCCTGAATTGTACCATGTGACTGATTGCATACTTGTGCCGCTGCAGGTGCATGGGATGGTGGAACATCAAATACCATAAAAATAAGGCGGAATAAAGAATATTTAAATTATTAGGTGACTGCTGTCAAAGTCCGGAAATACGTGACCACAAATAAATAACTGTAAACAAATATTTTAACAGTAGTTAGTATTGGGAGCTATTGCTTTAATAATGATGGCATTGACAATTTCATCCCTCTTGAATCAAATGGAACATCCTAACCTGAAGTTGGTTCTGGTACATTGCTTGCATCTCTTATAAGAAAAAAGTTTATTCTTTCATTTAGGCAATTTTGCTACAGTAACTTAAAATAATTAAGTATGCACACATTTAATTAATATAACCATGCATTTAAAATGTATATTTTGTCAGTGGTACAGAATTCAAGCAGGCTTTTCCACTATGGTTGATGCATAATCACAGATTCTTTGCACATTATAAATGAACATGAGAAAACAGTTATAATGTATGACAAAGGCATTTTTAAACTGAATTCATGTGCTCTGTGTGTAAGTCTCTAACTCTAACTGTCATTGATGTCCATTGCTTTTTGACATATCCACACGGCCAGATAGGCCCCTGGGTGCTGATGCCCTGAAGCCCACACGCCACTCTCCTCTCTCTCTGCTTACGTCAGTTTGTTCATTTGAAAGATTCACAAACTGCCTGACACTATTCCCCATTAGTTTATTTCTCCTTGCACATGCAAGGGCCCTTTGGCACTCTGGGCCCTAGGGTGCGCACCCAAGTCACCCTGATGGTAGATCCGGGCTAGCATATACATCAAGGTATAATAAGGCACAACTTGCTGAGGAATTTTTCTTACATTATATTAGCAACATTTTATGCCGAGACAGTTTTTGCAATGAAAGATGCAAGTGGCCAACATTAACTGCTCCTCACATGTACATCTCATGATGTCACAACATAAAATGTCTTAATTATGCACTGGTTCATTTGCCATTATTATTGTAACAAAGCGCCTGATTGGTTTTTAAAAACGCGTAGGGACATCTGAATTGGGAGCTAGTGACAGCTGCATGTTCTGTAGACTTCTGTAGGGAACAGCAGCCTGGAGCAGATGAATGAGACTAGGTGGGGGGTCCTCTTTAATAAGATTGCCCTGTTGTTTTCCCTTGATCATATTTGATAGCAAGCTTCAGGCACCTGGGCAGCTAAAGCTGCATCATGATTATTTTGGAAATGATGAGAAATTGTGATGTCCAATACTTTCTTAAAACTGAAAATTGAATAGCTGCCCTTGCTGGTATATAATTTTTGACCCTGATGAATTAATGGCTTCCTGGTGTGTGTGTGTGTGTGTGTGTGTGTGTGTGTGTGTGTGTGCGTGTTTGCGGGCGTGCGCATGTATGTGTGTGTGTGTAAGAGAGATTATTTTATCTCTTTTATGTCTTTTATCAGTTTTTAATATTTTGAGCAATGTTTTGGCTAAATAGGCTAATTTGAATTTCTATGTGCTGCTGTTATTCCAGCTTTGTTCTTGAGAAGTAATGTGATAAGATGTTGGAAGACATTTAGCCAAGACACAAACTCCTTATACTTCTTACAATATTCTATAATGAGAAATGTGTGCTTATGCGCAATGCCCATCTCTTGTCATCCACCCCATAGAATGGGGGGAAAAAAAACAATTTAATGAACACATCAATCACAGAAAAGAAAAGAAAAATACAGTCCACTTCTTGATCCTCAATTTTTAATTGCCTCCCATGAGATAGTATTATGTCCCCTGAAAACAAGTTTTACCTAAACATAATTCCCATCATACAGCTTGTACAACAACATATGTGACAGACATGGAATGAAACAGACAATATTTATACAATAAGTCCTAATAGATTTTGGGAGGGAAAAAATTGTTTACATGTCCAGATTTTACATTACTATTTATGTTTTCATACAAAATAATCTTATACAATTGTTCAATCATGGGCAAAGTGTTTCTAGGCAGATTCTGAGTTAAAAAGAAAATATAGGTCTTCCAAGAGCAGGATTTAAACAAAAATAATTCAATACACTGAATTAGATTTTAGACAACTTCATTCAGTTTACATTTAATACAAAGGAAACCAAGTCTTAAGAAGTATGCATATGTAATATATGTTTTATGTGTCTGTGCACAGAGTAATGCTTTTTCTCTTGACTAAGGACCCTCATATATAAACCACCATAAATGAATGGAAGGTCATGCAGTGAAAAGACAGGACACAGGGGACCAGTAAAGAGGAAGCTGCATGAAGAAAGACACAGTGAGTCACTATGGCGACAGCAATCAGCAGACTTGTGGGATTACGAGGCCAAAAGTGTGCGTGCGTGTGTGTGTGTGTGTGTGTGTGTGGTGGGGGGATGAGGGGCAGCTGACAAAGAGATCACACTGCAGACTCGGTGATTTTACTGACAGTCCATCCCTGTGCTTAAAAGACCAGTCTCTTAAGTGCCACGGTACACTGCTAGGGTGATAACAGCCTTTAAGAATCTCTGCCATTCTGCCATTTGGAATCTAAATGCAGAACAATTCAATTTTTGGCAAGTGGAAATATTTAAATGGCTAGTTTACTTTCCAGGGTTTTTGACATAATCTTATTTTTAGTTAATGTTGATCCAGACAGTTTTTGTGTGCGGTGAATGATATTTTGCGACATTTAGAGAAGTTTCTGACAACCTGCTGGCTTTACAGTGGCGGGTACAGACATTTGGGGATTTGTGGTCAGAAACTTCAAGTAACTGCAAGGCAGCTTGTACAGTGACAGTATTTCCACATGCTGTACATATGAACAGATTAATTTATTGTGTTTATTCACAATTATAAACATAAATATTAGTTTTTACATTTCTCATGTGCATCGCTTCTTAGATGCAGCGGTCTCAGGCTGCATGCGTCAGAGGAAAGGTTTACAAACAAAAATGATATTACACATTATATTTGAAAGAATAATCTGGTAATTTACACACAATCTCAGGAGGTATAACACTGCTGAACAAGTTGCTATGGGGTTAACTGAGGTGTATTTTCTTTAGACCACAAACTTCAGAATGCTCTGTAGTTGCTGTTTTACAACCGGCAGGCCATCAGAAACCTTTTTACAATAAGAAAAAATTTAAATAACCTTCATCACATAAACGCTGCATTGTTCAATAAGAAAAACTCACACACAAAGGCTGAAATAATCTTTTTAAGACTATCCCTTTAAGCAGTTTTATTTTCATTCTTAGCAGATACCAATGGACATGCAAAAGTATACACTATGTAACCAGAAGTATCTGGACACCCCTTGGTCTGGGGCTGGTTTTTCGTGGTTTGGGCTAGGCCCTGTAGTTCCAGTGAAGGCAAATCTTACTGCTACAACATACAATCACATTCTAGATGATTCTGCGCTTCCCCAACAGTTTGTGGACGGCCCTTTCTTGTTTCAGCATAACAATGCCACCAGGCACACAGCAAGGTCCATATAGAAATGGGTTTGTTGAGAACAGTGTGGAAGACCTTGACTGGCCTGCCCAGGGCCCTGACCTCAACCCCATCCAACACCTTTGGGATCAGTTGGAAAGCCAACCGCATGCCAGGCCTAATCGCCCAATCAGTGCCCAACCTCACTAATGCTTTTCTGGCTGAATTGAAGCAAATCCCTGCAGCAATGTTCCAACATGTAGCATAAAGCTTTCCCGGAATAGTGGAGGTTGTTATAGCAGCAAAGGATGCACCAACTCTATATTAATGCCCAAAATTTTGGATGACAGATGTCCGCATACTTTTGGTGATGGAGTGTATGCACGTTCAAACACACATACACAAGTACAGCACCAACAGTGTGACAGGGCTATTGCAGTGCCTTTGTGTCTCCTCCCTCCTGGCTGTGGTCCACTCCAGCAGATGGTTCAGTGTCAATAGGCTGCTATTAACTAGCCACTTTTCCCCCTGGGGTGAGAGGTATGGCACATACAGTACCGTACATTGTGTCAAAGAAGGACCCCATTCTGGTTTGGTTGGGGTAATTGCACCTTTTTTTATTTAGATTTATTTTGTTTGCGTGAAGAATCTACATCCAGGGTTTTCAGTACAGTTGGTGACCTTCATGATACAGTGTAGGTCTAGAAATATACTTCTCTTGCCATGA
This sequence comes from Anguilla anguilla, assembly GCF_013347855.1. Lineage (NCBI taxonomy): Eukaryota > Metazoa > Chordata > Actinopteri > Anguilliformes > Anguillidae > Anguilla > Anguilla anguilla. The sequence continues at coordinate 55,985,377 of NC_049204.1, read as the reverse complement.
GCATTCCTGTCATGACTGCCTATGGGAACTAATGCGTCCCAATATTTGGATGGGTTTCATTTCCATTCATTTTATAACTTTAGCATATTCATACACAAGGATTTAGTGGGCCATGTAAAGCCTACAGACAATGCGGGTTAAAACAAGGTCCTAAAGGAATTGAAACTCATCCTTAAATCCAAGACTGAATGTTTGTACGTATTTGTGAAATTTATATTCAATTATTTGAATGGCTTACAGTGAAAAGATCACAGATTCCAACCATTGCAAGTGGGCATATACATAAAGTCAAACACATATTAGAAAATATGAGCAATATGGTTCCAAATTTGAGTTGAATACGTTCATCCATAATCAATTCAGATTTAATAATTACCTGTGTTATATTCAGATCATATATAGGCCAAATATGTTAACAATTTATTTAATTTGATTGTATATATTGTGAATATATTATGTGAATCAAGCAACAAAATCAAATCACTTGCTTGCCAAATTGTGAATGTGGAAGTTGATAAGATTTCTCAAAATGTTGGTCACCATTATTGTTTCAATTCGGATTTTACTTTAACAATATAATTGTACCACGGTACCGAGCTAATACAGCACTACTTCAGGTCATGTGGGCACATGATTTAATTAATTGTTTTACTTCCTTGGTTCATTAGTGAAATCAGGTGGCGTAGACCATGGTTACAGAAAATAGCTGCAGCGTCTGCAGCCCACAGGACCTGGAGTTGAGTAGCCCTGGGTCTAATACAACATTTACAAAATATTACATTGTGTAATAAACTGTACTGAATGAAAATGCATGGTATTTTGTCAGCAATAGAAACCTTACTATAGAAAAATTTGGAGACCATAGGAAAGCAAATTAAATTTGAAGTAATTTAATTTGAAAGTTAATTTTGAAAATCAAAACCATCCTATTACTCACAAAATGGTGCCAATGGTTCACTCTGTGATTATAAATTTAGAGCCTGACTCCATCACACATTCAAACTGGCTAGACCACAGCCAAATATGTCAGTGCTGTAGACATCACCATAGACAACATAATAGGTTTAACCTTTATGTTGATGTTCACAAAAGGACAAAGCATTGGCCTGTGCTTGTTATATCCATGTAGCGCATTCAATGTCCTGTTAAATAGCTGGGTTGTTTGAACTCAAAATCAGTTGTTTTTATATCCATTACAGACATTTCTAATGAAAACCATTTTGTCATCTGAGGTTTTTCATAATAAATGAAAGTTTTAAAGTATGGTACATAGTTCCCTCCAAAATTTATAAAGAACCAATATCTAAAGAAAAATGTTTTCAGTGTAAATAAACGCTTATATGTAATATGAACCTTAGCAGCCTAGAGCTTATACAGTAATATCAGTGTAGCAGAAGTTCTGAGGCGGTGTAATTGTCTGTGTAAATAAGCAAGGCTGTCTAACTGCTAGCCTACACAGCAGAACGTTCAGAGATAAATCAACTGTCATACAGTAGACTTTAGTGTGAGAGTAGCTTTGTATTCATTTGGACTCATTTGTAATAATGATAATGTTGTAACCTGCAATTGAATATCTTTGGAGATAGTTCAGTATTACTCAGTTAACAGCATTATCAGTTATCTAGCTAGCAACACATATACAGTGTATGACATTAGACAAACCTAGAGGCTAGCTGGAAAGCTACTGTTACTTGCAGTCACTCTACCCTTGGGCCAAATATTTGAACATTAGCTAAGGGGCTAATAGATCTCAAGAGAAACTGTACAGTGTGTTGTAAAAATGATAGTTGCATCTGAAAATGTTTCAAATGAAACATTCCCAGTATGTTCACTGTAAATACAATTACAGCACCCATCGAAGAACTGTAATTTCTATGACAGTAAACATATTGTGAAATGTATTACAGAAACTTACAAACTAATTGCTGCCAAGCTAGTTACTGTTAATTTTACAGTATTCCTATTACAGTGTAACTGAAGAATGTCTGATAAATCAACATAGTGCAAAGCAATTTCAGTTAATATCTCATAAAACCTATGTGGCTAGTTTGATATAATTGGCAGTGCACCACCCAAATCAATTTAAAAAACTATGCCAATCTCATACATTTTGTCGTCAGCGTGTAATTAGTTAGCTAGATTAATAAACATAAATTAATAAACAAAATTTTTGTTTATCATTGAATTTCACATACTAGATAAACGCTAGTCAAACAACAGAAAGATTGGCAAGTTTCAAAATAACAGTAGTCTTAAGGGCCTCATTAAATCAAATTTGGCTCTGAAATGTAAACTTTCAGCAAGTCAAATAAGGTTCTTGCTCAGGGAACACTGCTTAATACTGCTGGTGGGTCTGAACACAGGATACTTATATATCAGTAGTAGCAATAACACTAGTAATTAACTATCACTCAGTTTGAACATAGTCATTTCCACATCCAGTTCTTCGCAAATCATTTGTTTGGTCATAGACAGATTATTTTGTAATGGATTTTGATACTGTATCTGCAGTGTACATACAGCTCACTATGGTTTTTTTTTTTTCTTCATAATTGAAATTGTCGCATTTGTCATCACATTCTAACAACATTTTGCTCACTGTTTCAATCACATTCTAATCTAATCCTATTCTACAACTCTGCCATAAGGAATGTGGGTAACTTACAGTTTGGAAAGCACTTTTCTATAGATTTCACTTGCAAATCAACTTTGGGAAAGCAATCAAATCTCTCTGACTTCCCAAGTCCCACATTAGCCACAAAATCTGCATTCCGAGCACAAATGGATCTGCATCATGCATGTGAAAGCCCCCTAATTACATTCTAACCACATTCACAAAACAACTGGGGACCAATGTACCATTGGTTCTTTGTCCTCTAATAAATCCATATTCTAATTACATTCTTGACGGTTTTCATTCTCATATTTTTTATTGGAGGGCTATTCAGACTTTATTATGATTATATTCAAAGTATATTCTAATCACATTCAAATCACACAAAATAAGGAACAGGCATTATTTTCAAATTGCTGCAACTCTCAGTTAATGAAATACACATACAAGAATGCAGACTCATAAAAAGACAATAGGAAGTCTCCTAAACAAAATATTGTCACCATATCATGTTATGGACTCCACAATGGAATTTTGTACACAGTAAAATGTCCTATGTTAATTCAACTCTCAGTAGATAACATTCAGTCCCACTCTAAAATGTGGGACCAAATGTTATCTGTTAAAGCAAAAGGTATTTGCTTAAAACATCTTTAAAAGCTACACATATATATATGATCACTTTTACTATTTAATTACAAAGTATACCGTCCTAATGTTCCTATATAAAAACAGGCATTTGGGTGGCCAGCTAAAGTACTGGTCTTGCCTGGAATCCATGTAAGGGCAGACTGGCTGGCAGTCTAATGAGGTGCTGTCTTATTGGTTAAAGTATCATCCTGGGAGAGAAGGTGTCTGTTGGCAGGGTATTCCCTACCAACAAACACTTGTGAACCCTGTGCAAACTGTGCGGTATGCACAGTTATGTGGTTCGGCTGGTGCACAGCTCAGGTGATGGGCTGCAGTAGTGAAAAGTGGCACCTGCTTTTCTTCGCCCTTCCCAAATTGACTGATGAAGGTGTAGTAGTGCTGTAGGATTACCCATGTCTTTAGCTATTATAAACTGCAAAAAGAAAGAAAATTGGAATAAAAATTTGAAAATAGATATGTATAATAAAATTGTGTTTAAATATGAAACAATGGTTATCTAAGGAAATAATGATAGAATTATTCTAAAAATAAGCCAAGAGTTCCAATTTGAAGAAATTTTAATTTGTCATTGACTGTAATAAAATCTAAACCTCAGTTGGCATAGGTAATAACTTCCCCAATCACTCTGCACTTGTGCAAACGCTAGCGCAAGCCTGCTGAGTCAGGTCTCATATGAACAGCCTGAATGGCTGAGTGAAGTCAGCGTGCGTGAGAGCAGAGCATTCCAGTACTGTTCTCGTCAGCCATTCAAATGCTATTTAGCAGTTGGTAGTCCTTGCAGTAGAGGTGTGCTTCAAATTAAGTGTCGATTCTCACATTGGGCGGTACACCCATATTGAAGACATGATGGAATACTCAGGGCTTGGTGGAGAATCTGCTATCTCGACAATGGTGGGATCCAGAGCCGTAACTGCCTATGTGTGAAACTTGCACTCGTGCCAAACTGAAGAGAGATGCAAAAATGGCAACTATGCATTTCCCTTTCTAAAAATGTTTTCAGATATTTTGCAAACTGTGAAATAATGCCTTTTCGGATTGTGGCACCCATCCAAAGCTTTCCTGTGGCCAATGTTTTAGTGGGGGCACTGCCAGCAGTGCAGTTTATTTTTTCAACTCCCCGATATCACTGAAAATGACATATAATGAAGCATTCATTAATATATATTTAATTCATGTTAATTGTTGATCTACTATCTCCATAATCTACTATCTACTCTCTTTTTGTTGGGGTTCAAACACAATCTAGGTCGCTCTAACAAAAGCAACTCAGCACAATTGTTTGTTGGAAATCTCACAGCACAGACAAGACACACATGCTCTACAAGCACAAAGTAAATAAATTAAACCGACTAAATTTTTACCCCAATTAATTTATTTAGAATTATGAGTAATATCCCAAAAATAACTGTAGAGAAGTATACACTGGGTGAAAGAATGGTAAGTCATTATAAATAATAGTTATTGCCTTTTGTTTTTCTGTAAGGTCCTAGCTGTGTTATTTGAACAGACCCTAGACATTTTCTCACTGACTGGCAAAATGTTGCAGCACTGTTTACTAACCCAGTTTAACTTAAGTTTCATTTTGTGAAAAAAGAAAAAAGAAAAATATATGTATAATGGAAAACCTAGTGAAGTCATGCAGTAACATTCATTCCAGATGATGGAAAAAACTATTTGTTGTTTCAGGTTTTCTTTCCTGGGCACAGGGATTACTGTTGTGATTGTAGAACAATACATGAATCAAGCGAAGTCTGGAAAGACTTCACTCGACTAATTAATACGGAAATGTGGGACCTGCCACAGGTGCCATCTGGGCCTGGGGATTTTCCGGTTAAGAGCACACAGTCACAACTATGTTAAAACTGTTTCTGATGCATTCACTCATTTTTATGTTTGAGGTTAAATAAAATATTTAAAAATCTGTAAAGAGCAGGCTCATGCCTTTATTTGCCTAAAAAAAGTTAATTATGTTATTTAAAACCACAATACCTCTTATTTACCTCCTAAATTGGCTATTCTCCTCTGATCCAAGATCATGTGAATAGCAGCAATGTTTATTATTTCTATTCACTCCCACACTCATACCTATGGCTATTTTAGAGTCTCCAATTAGCCTATAGTACCTGAATGTTTTTGGACTGTACCTGGAGAAAACCCTCACAGAGAGAGCATGCAAACGTCACACAGAAATGCCCAGGCCAGGATTCGAGCCCAGGACCTTCTGGCTGTGAAGCGACAGTGCTACCCACTGCACCACTGTTCCACCCCACCACAATACATGCATACAAATGCATACAAAAATGCATGCAAAGCTTATTATGTAAAGCTGCGGCTGGTCTTAAGTTGAGTTGTATCGATTTGGAATCAGGAAATTATACATTCGAGGATATGAGATGACACCAGAACTAATTATATTTGCTAATTATTAAAATGTGATATTTCAAGATGATTATAATTTTACCTCCACGAGTGATATAACTATTCTTTGTGACTGAAATGAAACAATACTGAACTGAGGATCACTGTGTGCCAGGATGTGTGGTGTTCGGAACCAGGAGGTAATCCATACCTGGAGGAGATCAAAACTGGGGGTAATATTATATTTCTGAGAACCCTTGCTTTAAAGAGCCCGTGCTTTACAAAGGACAGTCACATCGGACTACATATTCTGCCCAATGATTGCAAGCTAAAACAGGAATGTACATACAGGATTGTAGAAGAGCTGGGCTTAATTATGGTCTTTACTTTTTCTAGGACAGAAGCTACACCATCAGCACCATCTCCGTGTTCCTCATAATTCACCTTTCACAGGAGAAAGCTGCACTTCCAGGGCTGCAGCTTCGACCTATGGCCCCAGAACTACGGGACGGAGTGTAGCACAGTGGGTAAGGAACTGGGCTTGTAACCGAAAGGTCGCAGGTTCGATTCTCGGATAGGACACTTCCGTTGTACCCTTGAGCAAGGTACTTAACCGAAATTCAGTATATATGCTTCAGTGTATATCCAGCTGTATAAATGGATACAATGTAAAATGCTATGTAAAAGTTGTGTAAGTCGCTCTGGATAAGAGAGTCTGCTAAATGCCTGTAATGTAATGTAATGTAACTATTCAATGTGCTGCTTCCTGGTGTATCAAGAGGGCTGTGAGAAAGAATAGAAATTGTTGTCCAATGGAATCGACAATAATTTCATCCAAGCAAATGAGTAGAGAATCAACTGCTTTATCACTAGGCCCTCACTTTAACACCCTCTCAATGGTTACTGGGTCATGGCATAGGCTAAAAGTCATCTTCTCAAATTCAAATAGCCCTAATGCTGTCTTCTCTCAGTTTTAAGGGTCTACTTGCTCTTCTTCAATATCTGTGTGATATCTGTGAAATACCAGAAAGTATTTTCAATGTAGCAAATAATCCCTTTTATAAGGTAGAAGGTAGGAGTCATTATCATAGTTTGAATAAAGACGATTATTGCCAGAAAGAGTCATGTTACATAATTTTTCCTTATCAGCACATTTGAAATTGGCTAGTGGCTAGTACTTACTGTAGAACTCGCTGTGAAGTGGGAAAAGCTATATCACAGATCTGTGATCCAGCTGATGCAGAGAATCGTTCCTGAAGGCCATCTATTAAGGGTAGAATATAAGATGTAATAATTTCAGTACCATTGTCTTGGCCTCCCAAAGCATGGCTTTATTTACGAAAATTTACCAACACACACTATTTACAAAGCAAGTTAACTTGCAGGCGAAGTTAATAAAAAATGGTTTTGTATATTTTAATTAAAAATTAAGAAATAATTATTTTTAAAGTTCACATTGAAATCTCAGAGCTGATAAATGAAACTGATGTGCATTTGGCCTTCATAAAATATCTAGTTGTAGAAGGTCATTTCATATTTAAAATATTGTGCATGGCATTGGTATAAATTTGAACCTTTTCATATGAATGGGTTTTTTTTTCAATTCCATTATAATTAACATCCAAGGATAGCAGTCACAGTTACTGTTTTCTGGCACAAATATGTTGAAAACCCACACACATGTTATGGGTAAACCAATTAAAGGTTTCTATCCCAGAAAATATATCAGAAAAGGTGAGTGATGTTTTTTTTTAAAATGCTGCATGTTTAAGGGTAAGTGAGTCAGAATGAAAACGGAGGGAAGGGAATCAGTGGCATTTTATTGATGGCCGCATTCAATCATCTGCACACGAATCAGGCCTACACACCTCTGGTGATGAGAGCAGATTGATTTGCGCTGGAACGAAGAAGAAGAACAGAATCGGCCGCGTCCAATAAGCTCACCCGTGAAAGGGATGGGAAGATAAGGGAAGGAAAGGAGCGGGAATGAAAAAGGAAGATGGCAGATGTGGATGTGTGTGTGTGCCATTGTTGTTAGCACAGTCTTTTCCCACCTTGTGGTAATACGGTGAACTGTAGCTGCCGGAGAGGAAGAGCGAGAGAGAGAGAGAGAGAGAGAGAGACAGGGAGCGAGTGAGAGAGAGAGAGAAGGAATGAGAGGAAGGGAGAGAGAGAGAGTGTGTATGTGTGTGTGAGAGAGGGAGAGAGAGAGAGAGAGAGAGAGAGAGAGAGAGAGGGAGTTTAAACTAAGAGCTATGTTTTGGGACAAGCTAATCTGCCAGAGAGCAGTGTGAGGATCGGAGCACATTGTGTGAGCGTGTGTGCGGGGGACAGATAAGGGAGCCAGCCCGCCAGCCCGACCGCTTGTTTTAATGTGCTGACTCTGGGGAGATAAAAAAAAATATTGACTCTTCAGTCGTGTGCCGAGACCCTGGGCACGAGCGCCACATCTGACAGAGGTGCACCGAAAGAGAGGAGAAGGGGGACAGAAACCTAAAACAAACAACAATAGAGGAATTTTTTTTATTTTTTCCATTTATAATTTTTTTCCCTTTTTGCCGGGACTGACTCCCTTTTCCATTAGAGAGAGAGAGAGGGAGAGATCCATAGAAGGGGAACCCTAAGAAAAAAAAGAGAGGGACGAGAAAAGCATTGACTACAAGATGTTCGAAATCAGCCGAACACTCAACGCTGCTTTGTTGAGCAACGAGGTAAAGAAATTGGATTTGATTTTTTTTTTCCAGTTCACTACTTTCAGTGTATATGCTGCTGATCATCCTGTCCTGTGTGTATGTTTGCATGATTTTTGGATGGTCAGAGGATGGAGGGATGAGGAGGGAGTTGACATATAAGAAGGCTGAATATCTGGCTGTATATTTCAGCTGAGCTTGATGCTGTAGTTGAAAGGGGACTACTTTTCTTTCCAGTCATCCTTGCTCACGGTAATAAATTAGAGAGGCAAGGCGACCGGCTGTTTTTCGTGGCACAACTGTTTTATTTCCCCCTCATTTATTCAAAGCAAGGTGACTGTTAACGCTTAGCTTGCTTGAAGAATCGCCCATCTGGGGCTCTTAAGTGTGTGTACGCGTGTACGCGTGTGTGTGTGCGGGCATGCGTGCGTGCGCTTGTGTGTGTGTGTGCGTGTGTGTGTGCGTGCGTGCCTGCCTGCCTGCCTGTGCGCGCACAGTGCAGTGTTTGTGTATATATGTCTCTACCTCCCCTCTCTCTTTCTCCTTCTTTCCATCTCACTCGCTCTCTCTCTCTCTCTCTCCCTCTGTCCTTCACTATTCCATCTCTCTCTCTCTCTTTCCCTGTCTCTGTGTCCGCGTGTGAGTGAGGTGCCTGTGAGCTGCATCTCGAGATGATGGTGAGGAACCCCCAGCACTCGGGACTAGCCCCTGCTGAAGGCTCCATCCCTGAGATGCGATCGCAGCTTTTTCCCAGGAATCTCCCTGCCGCCCAGCCAGGAGCCAGGGCACTTTTGGTAAGAGGAGGGGCGGAGACAGTTTGTCAGTTTCAGACATAAAATTAGGCACGAGGTGCTGAAGTTGAGATCCTGTAACTCTGGGATAATTAATAGCCGATTTATGTGGTTGCGTATGTGAGGTTCCACCTGCTGTGGCTGTGCACTTTGTTATCCAATCCAGACAGTTGGGGAGGGAAAGTGGCAAAGAATTTTCGGGTTTGAGTCCAATGCAGTTTCTTTGCAACCTCCCTGTGTGTTGAGTGCGTATGCCAGTATATGTAGGGGGTGGGGTGCATTGGGGGTGAGTGTGGTGTGACCTTGGGTATGCAGCAATGTTTCCAGTTTTAGTTTGTCAGACAGCATCCAATAACTTTTTATCAACTTTAAAACACGCAAGGGTACCTGACACACTGTGAACTATATTTTAAATATTAGGAAATCGGTTGTGTTCACTGTCATGTTTACGGTCCACAAAATGGGGTGTCATTTTCCCAGGGCCTCTTCGTTTTTTTCTGTCAAATTGATGACAGCGGTAACAAGGTTGTGGTTATATGACAAAATGCTCTCTGGTATTGAATGACTGCTGTAAATCAGACTGTGTTAAATGGCTAAATGGACACATTTGGAGGCTGGCAATAATGCGGAAAAAGAACGTCTGTATATTTCTGGAAGCTTCTTTGTAATGGTAACCGATGCAAAGAGAAAAGAACCGTCTCCATTTAATGTCTTTTGCCTTCCTGGTCAGATAATTCGGTCAGTTTGCACTGACGGACGCGGGCTGTGCCTCTCTTACTGGCTGCAGGCTGGGAGGGAGTCGCAGGGCAGGAGCTCTGTGATAGGAGCCGCTGGATAGGTGGGGGCAGTGATGCTGTGTTTACATGCTGGTGGATGTGGGGGAAGCATCTCGAAAATAATGAAAATGTTTTTGTTTTTTTTCTCTCATTTGTCTTCGGTCCACGCAAAGCTACGAGCCGCTGGTGTTGCATAGCGCGTGGTTTAAGGGGAACCCTCGCTGAAAGCCGTAGAGAGAAAATCCCTTTGCTTGGTGCATTAAATTGACATGAAACTGTGGGTGTCTAATCTGTGATGGCTTCTCATTCGGCGTGCGTTCAAACTGCTTCTCCTTCCAAGCTCGGAGCTTTTTGAATTAAAAAAAAAAAAAATCAGAGTAATGCTGACAGCAGTGAAACGGCTGCTGCTTATTGTATGCATATGGGACTGCAGCAGGTGGCTTTATCTGGGCAAATGAATGGCAGTTACCAGAACTCTCCCTAATAGCCTCTAAAAGCAGTTGTTCATTGTTCCTTCCTTGGAGACAAAAAAAACTCATAAGGACTTAGAGATGTGGGTGTGCACCCTTACTGTATTAATTTGTGTCTGTGCTATATGCAAATTCCTAGTTCTTTTATATAGTTAAACACTACCTGTTCAATTTATAAAATACATTTGCATTATGTTAAGATAAGTTTTATGGATAAAAAGTACCCTATATACCTGTCTGCTGAATGCATATTTAAGACCCTAAATTGGTAGCCAGCTTCATAATACCTATCACAGCTAAGAGTATTGAAATATTTGCCTTTTCCTGAAACTGAGTTTCAAAATAGAGCCAAAAAATTGATAGAGTGAATCCAGGGAAACTATATTGTAATATTGTTGTTGCTGCTTTTCATCAGCTACACTTATAAGTATAATGTAAGAAATACATGTCTGCACGATGGCCAAACTGAGAGAAACACAACATAATTTCACACATGATGAAAGTTAATTCATAATATGCAAATTCCATTATTTTGATGAATTTTAAATAAACAGAAGCCTGGGAAAGGCATATTTAAACAAGCATAAGCCTACATCCAAGCATACAGATAAGCTCAAACCAATAATGTAAAAAAAAAAATTGAATGTACCGGACATTTTTATTTACGTACAGTGAAAATTTTTGAAATCTTTTTTCATTGATGGTGATGCGGTGGTGAGGGGGTGTGGGGGACAGACAAGAAGTTATAAAACATTACAGTTTGATGATTTGATAAGAAAAGAGCTGCTGTCTTTCTCAGCTCTGCTTGATTACAGGGCACATTAGTGTCCAGAGAGGCCCTGATAATAAGAATGTTAATAGGAATGAACTGAGGTTCACGTGTCATGAGACAGCAGGAATAATTATATTGGAGGTGGCAGTTTGTTCTATAAAACCGGCCACTTTGCTTCAAAGTCAAATTTGTGAGACCCCAGGCTGCCGATGACCATTGCTTGACAGTTAGCATTTTGTGCCAGCAGCATATTGTAGAGTAAACAAAAAAAATGTAATATGTGCTGTGAAAAATAATTCAGATTGGGGTGATATTAATTACTAAGAGGTGACCGTTTCAGATTTCGTGTTGAATAGAGCGCATACATTGTACACAACCTAGAATATATGAGTGTCATCGGCTGTGATTAACCAGGTAGAAACGGCCCTTCGCCACCATGATTAATGGCACGGCGTTAACCAAAGCTAGATAATTTGCATATATTAGCAATGTGTGAGGAGAGTGTAAACCTATCGCTTTACACTTTGAGCTCGCCGCATATTATTGTTCTTGTGCATGTGGGAGGCACTCCATTTTGAAAAGTAAAAACGGGTAGGTCGAGAAACCGCTCCTGACTTTTCATGGGGCAGTCATGCATCTACACAATACAAAAGTAATATTTTAAACAGTGACATTGTATATAGAGTATACAAATACAGAGCTGTTTCAGCACAGGTATGTGTCTACCCTGTATATAAATATATTTAATCAATAACTAGAGTGCAATATTGATATTTGGAGTGTTTCTGAATCTATATAACTATGAAGCTGTATCTAGATTGTATCCGAATGCTGTAGGAAAAGTCAAAGAATCAAGTGAAATAGATTTTTCAAAAGTGAATTGTTCTGAGTCAAAATGTATTGTACTTTCTTTGATTCAGGTTTAAAGTGCTTCGATGCCATTTTTATCTTCTTCTGTCACTCTGAACAAAGATGCTCAGTAAATCCAAGGTTGCTCTTCTGTATGTTATCTTTAATTGTTTGACTTCAGTGGTTATTTTGAAAATATCTTCTCATAACAGAAATACTTTTGAAGCAAAGGAGCTCTGTATCAGTGTTCAGTGAAAGTCCACAGAAAAGACAAGCGAGTCCATGTTCAGTTCAATCAGATAGCTGAAATATAGCTGAGGACATTTGAACAGCACATCAGACTCTGATTTTGATAATAGTTTTTATATATGTTGCGTGCAATTTTTATTATTGTGAGAATTAAATCCACAAACCTAGATAGCATTTTTTTTTTTTTTTTTTTTGGTGAGGGTGAATTTATTCAGATTGCATCATCGTCTTCTTCCGTACAGCTGTTGTTTTCACGTTGTTTTGTTTGGTGACTTTCTCCCCAGTCATTACAAAAGGGTTAAAGTTTCCTACAAACACAATTTGAGGCGTTACAACAACAAGCGAAGCCACAGAGAGACGAGAGGGAATAGTCTAGCGACTGGCAAGCGCCTATTGTCGTTCCAGAGATTGCAAGGGTCATCTCTATTTCACAACAATGATTAGCTCTTCCCATCTGCCGTTTCCATCGTTTCCTCCGTTCTTGATTGCAGTGTTTCTCCGGTTAATGTACCCCAGGAAATTAGTTCATTTGTGCTCCGCAACCCCTGCCTCGAAGCTCCGCAAACAGGTGCAGTCCCCGGCACGAGGACAGACTGAGAGCCTTTCATTTATACCACAGAGGAAGTGCAGCACGCAGTGGAGGATAATGACATCTGTGATATGAGAACACAATATCCAAATTGTGGCTATACTTGGCAAGAAAGCAAAATGAGGATCACTTATTAGTTAATTTTTTTTTTTTTTTACCTTTGCAAAATGATCTGCATCGCCGTCGAGGTAAATCTAAATTCGCCGTTGCAGCATAGAGCCATGAAATATGGGGAGATATGATTGTTATAACGAAAAAGCAACATTGTATTTTAACCTAATTAATATCAGACATTTTGCACCACCAATGGTAGCAATTTAATGAGCACGGAGGTTAAAATAGCCTCTTGAAGTGCTCTCATGGTAGAGAAATATGAAATGCTATCACTGGTGTTTCTCCCTGCTCTGAACATAAAACAGAGCCACTGCCACCCAGCCCACATCCCCACGCCGCCTCCAATCCCCCCCCCCCCCACACCCCTTCTGAAATTTTGCTAGATCTGGTTAATGCTCTTTGGGAGAATTTCTTAGTTCTTTGGGAGAACTGCACACGAACGCGCTATTTATCCTTCAGGTCAATCAGCGGTCATCCCTTCACAGCTGCGAGAGCACATCTCCAACTGTAATAAAATGTGTCTGCACAAGCAAAAAAAAACATAAAGCGGAGCAAAGACAAGAGGCCCTACTCCTATTAAAATCATCCATGAGGACAGATACCCCCAATCGTTTCTCTTTTGTTCCTTTTAGCCTGGATCCACAATGTGAATCATCAGCCATTCAGAGGTTAAGCTTCACACACTTCCTCTTATGAATGCAATTTGCTGTTGCCAGATGGTTGGGCTTAAAAATTTATCAAATTCATATTGAAATTGCCTTTTAAATGTGTGTGATTTCGCAACTGCAAAAGGTCACAATTTTGACCTTTTTTAAACGTATTAAAACAAAATGGAGAGCTGGTATGCATATGTTACTGGAGAAATGCAATTGATCTGGCCATTTATTCGCTGCAGATGCTGACCAATCAGAAGCCTAGATCAGATAGCGTAGTGTCCGCAGTTTTCTCACCCAGCTGAGCTACTGCGATGCGGGTGAAAAATCTAAGCCGCACATGGCATTTTCTTGGGGCACTTTTAAAATGCACTGCAAGACACAATTTATGGCACAGAACTGACATATCTAAACCATATCAGACACTTGTAAAGTAGGAACTGGAAAACTGGAAGTTTCAACTTCGTCTGAGGGTTTACCTACACTGAGAGTGGGTTAAACGAGGAAGACAAGTCGAAGGCTGTTATTGAAGAGGAGCATACGAATATAAAGGATAAATTGATGCCGCAAAATGATTTGAATTTAGTAAGCACTTACTTAACAATAAAATGAGGCTATGTTTGTACAAAGCTGGTGAAACCGAACCCTGAAGCCAAAATAGGCCTACTTACATCTTTTGGTACTATATGATTTATGTTCACATTCTCCTGTCCTCAGCAGTACTATTATTTCAGTTTGAATGACTTCTTCTCTTCTTCATAAATATGTTCTTTCCAGATAATTATGCAGAAAATTTGCTTATGAGTTATTGACATGTTTTTGATTATGTTCATTCCAGATAATTCTGTGACAAATAAGCTTTTGACTTATTTGAGATTCAGTGTTTTGTGAGTTACAGAATGTATATTCCAAATAATTGCAGCTGTTGTAACAGCTGTATTGTTAAGCTCTAATGGTTTGATTAAATAGTCCAATCAGTTTAATAACATATTGTTTGAAATAATTTGTTTCTATTTGTACTTACGTTTTGTTAGTTTAGTGCAGGTTTAACCAATAATTTGTTTCTGTTTGTACTTATAGTCTGTTAGTACAGTACAGGTTTAGCCATTTCTATGATCTAACTTAGAAGTAAGCCTTTGTCGTTGAATGTTTATGTTAAACCCCATATCACAATCACAATATCGAAAAAAATAATGACAATATAACGTTTTGTCTATATCATGTATCCCTACTGGATAGACCCATTTTAGATTCTAGGAATCAAATGCAGTCATAAATGTAGATCAATGTCAAATAGCTTCATATGCAATTTTGAGTATGCCTACCATGTTCTTTTTGTGTTTCCTTCTCTACTCAATAAAAGCATGATCAGAACCTTGGTGGTTCCCATAAAAGCAAATTGTAAAATGCTGGGCTGTCGATCATTGTAATCCATAATTTAGAGCTTTGAAAGTTCAATTGAGTGAGACATAAACACATCTCTGTTCTTTCTACTCCAAGATACATATTTCTTGTTAAAACTGAAAATACACTGGAAATATATGGTGTATATAGCAGGTTATATTTCCTGCTATATTTCCGAACATACTGTAGAACATGCTCGATAGTAGGTTATATTTGCTGTGAAATCTAGTGCACTGCCAATTAGTGCAGGCTATATAGCAGGATGATGATGATTAGCACAATTTTTAACCTTTTTGTTTAAAGTTCCTCACTGTTTCTATTGAGTTTTTGCCATGTGGTGAGGCTGAGGAAAAGAAACAAGATAATGCTTACTTTACTTATTGGAAATACAATAACTGTCAAGTTGTCTGTAGAGTTCAATAAGCTCTGTCCACATTGTGTGGAGAAATAAATAATTATCCGACGTGTTACATTGTCTCCACACCAATGCATGTCAGTGACGTCACCTGAGACATCACCTGGCACAGTAACGTCAGCTCGATGGTTATTTATTCCTTCCATTTTCAATTACGCAGAATAATGGGACCTTGAGTTTCAGATCAATTTGTGTTTGCTACACCATGCAAGAGGTCAGAGATCCTTCTCGGACCTGATTGCAGTTGGCATCAAAAGAACCACACCCAGATTTGCACAAAGGCACTCGGAAAACAAACAGGGAAATCCACACCCCATAAATTTTAGGTTTCTTTTTTTACATAACTTGCCATGATGATCTGTTACAGAGCAATAGAAAGTTTGAGAATCAGATAAAAATCATGAAAAAAAGTCTTGACATGAGTTTTAGTCTTGTAATGAGAATTACACTTTTCTTTCTCAAGTAGAAACTATTAGCTTAAGTTACTTTTTGCTTGTCAAGCAAAATTGTCTTACTCCATTAGCAAGTCTTGAAATCTTGAAATGAGTAAAACTGTCTCACCTCATTAGCAATGTTTTCGTCTTATTTAGCAAAAAAAAAAGTCATAGATATATTTTATGTCTAAATATAAGACTAAAATAATAGTTATTTTTTGGGTTTTGCAGTGAAATCATTGTGGGATAATTACGCAACACCTCTTTGAGTCACAAAACTGCTAACCGTGTGCATTGCACGCGATAAAATATGACACAGCAGCAGCTGCCTTTGTCGATATAGACTGACATAAAACACTATAATTGGCCGTGCCCCCAAATGGCGGAGTGGTGCTGTAGGCCCAGCTACTTTTCCCATTTTCCCCATTTCTCTTTGTTGTGGCGTTTCATTGATGGGTATCTTCATCGGGAGGCTGCGGCTCTGCGAGGGCAGGCTGGCAGCCGCGCGGAGAGAAAGGTCTGGTGCTGCGGGGGGGCCGCGTGAACAGCTGAGCCAAAGTCCCGCTGGGGGCCTTCGCCACTGAGAGGAGCAGGTGTCTCCAGCCAGGCAAAGAGCCTCCTAAAGCCAGGAGAGAGGGTGGGCTGGCCAGCACACTCTGTGCCCAGGGAGGGCAGGTGGCCCTCTCTGCAGACGCGCTCTACAGAGCTCCCTCTAGGGACTCCCTCTTTGGCTTTTTTAAAAATAATCTACTGGCAGAGAGGATTTTAGGAGCGATGGCGTCGCCTCCAATGTGCCGAAAAAGCGGGAACGCTACATCTTCCTCTGTTGTGGCGCATATCTGCAGCCCGCTTTCACACTTGGCAGTGTGCTTTTGTTGAGTCACTTTGAGTAGACATAAGAGAAATGTGAAGGGGCCTTCTGCTTGTCTGTGTGCGTTTGTGTGGGTGGTTCAAAGAAAGGAGGTGGTTTGGAGTCGTTGTAATTGGACCAGCTGGAGTACCCACCCAAAAACAAAAAGGTTAGCAGAGTGGGTATTTGTATTTAGACCTGCAGATGCAGTAACAGGGAGTAATTTCCCCTGTAAAGAGGACAAGGAGCACAGCAATGACAAGAGCACAACTTGCTGAAAAAGTCCCTCATTTCATGTAGAAGCTGAGACTGGGTGGGGGCAAGGGATGCTATGGCATTCAACTGCTATAATACTTTCTATGATTGTTTCATAAATAAAACTGATGGCAAAATGGAATGACCATTTATAGTATTTGCCACAGAAACAAAATATCATTATTGAATAAGGGCAGGGTCATGCAAGACTGAATGTGTTTATGGCTTTATTTTGGCAACAGTGCCTATGCAGACTATAATTCTTGTATGTGAACAGAGGATGTCTAACAGCTACATTTAATAGACCTTTTAAAATCCTTTGTTTTTCTTAGATTTTAGTTGTTAGGGTACCCTTATCACAGCATTACTGTAGTTTGTCTATAGTATATAAACAATAGTATATATAGTCTGAGTGTGAAAGCATTGTCTGAATGAAAAAGCAATTTTGTTTTTGTTTTGTATTCATTTAGATTGTTTTATATCCGTTGGCTGGCTAATTAAAAAAATGAAAAAATATGGAAACATTGGGGGGAAAAACTGCTAACAGCAAGGTTTAGTCTTGTTTGTGTAAGTGCCGTAATTAGTGTTTTTGTTAATTAGAGTGGAGCCGAGAAAGGGTACTGAGGAAAAGAGCTGCAGCTTAGAATGCTCTGACCCATCCCGCCCGCCCCCCCCCCCCTCCACGCACACACACACGCACACACACACACACACACACACACACTGCACATGCTGGAGTTCTGCTACACAAACATGATCTGGCCCTGAAATAACATCAGAAAACATTATTCACACTGACTGGAGTAGTCCCTGTCTAATCTGTGTTTTGTCTTGCAGTACTCCATAACAACCACGAGGACAACAATGTGGTCCATTTTGGGAATTCATATAATCTGAAAGCAAAAGATGTTATTTAGTTACTTTAAAGCATAGTTAACTCTGGTGTCTGTATAGCTCATTGGTTGGCAAAAGCTCCTCTCTATACCTTCTGTATTGTTCTCAATTGCTGGACAACTCATCGGATGTGAAATACCTGATGTGAAATATCATTCAACATAGATCTGCATAACAGGCATGAAATATCAAAGCGACAGTGAATGTAAAGGGTGTGGTTCTGGAAGAATCTCATCTCCAGTCAATGTCAGGCATCCGTGACAAATTGCATTTTGTGGGATTGGCAGAGATTTTGAGAAAGGAATGATATAATTCACAGTGTAAAACTTGATCATTTCAGAGACGGATTTAAATTTTTACTGATTTATTTTTTATTATAAGCATTTCACTTTTTAATTTGTACTTTCATTTAACTTCATGTTGTCATAAATTAATAATATGTCTTTGACCCATGTGCATCACTGAGAAAAATCCTGACGGTGCAATGTTACTTCTTGGAGATGCAACACTTCTTTTCACGACCACGGGAAAGCACCATCCCCACTAGTTTTCTGAGCCATAAATAATTCATCCATTCTAACAGCAGTGTTCAGGTTTAAATGGTCTGCCATGGAGTCTGCCTGGGACATCAATGGCAAGTTTCTGAAATAACCCAATTTAAAGCAGGGGAAAAAATGCATTTATGTATGGTAATTATTCCTTGAGGCATTAAGGCCTCTGTCTCTCCCCCTTTCCGTTCCTCACTCGCAGAGGGATGTGTGTGATGTGCGTGATGTGCGTGTGTGTGCTGGAAGGGGGGGGGGGGGGCGCTGGTTGGGGAGGAGCGTGATTGGCATGGCTTGCTGGATTGGAAGGAGGGAAGTTAGGACCGATAACACAGGGGGCGGGCAGCACCAGCTGTACTTACAACCCTGAGCCAAAGCTAGAGGACATGAAGAATGAGAGGAGAGTGTGAACTATTGCACCATGGTCAACAAGTTTCAAGTGCAAAGGAGGTACACTACATCTGACACTTTAAGACATAATACATTGCTGTTTCACAATTTACTGGTACATTCAGAGGCTTTGAGAGCTACACTGGGTTTTCAGGGTATTTGGCTTTCTCCACCTGAAAAACACCACCTTACAAATAGGGCCTCTTCCTCCCTCTGACTCCACCCCTTCCTTCCTGCACCCACGTGACTATGCCCTGACCAAGACTCTCAGAACAAGAGTCAGCGTTGCACTGTGCCAGCTCCTGCCCGAACCCTCCCACCTCTTCCAATCAAATCCAGCCTGGGAGCGTGTGTGTGAATCCCCCTCTCTGAGGGAAATCACAGTAACCCCAGACTAAACCCTAGGCCAGATGGGCCACAGCGGTCAGCCCTAAGAGCATGGAGGGGATCTGGCTAGGATCAAACACCGAGCAGACTTCCCCGCAGCATACCACAACATCGCTATTATGACACGCGTAAAAAAAGACAATGAGCATCATCATATGACGCAAGGCTTGTGGTTTAATAACATATCACACATCGTAACTTCCTCTGCGCTTCAAATGAGCCAAAACTCTTGCTGTGCTTGCAACCACGCAGGGTCAACACACAGCTACCATTCTTTGATCTACACTTTGGAACTGGCTCGTCAAGTGTTTCAACAAATATCCCGTAATAAATTTTTTTAATGAAATGCGAATGCAGTTATGCCATGGGCTTGGACTATGTTGTGGTTTTAAGTATGACAGAATGTGCTCACCTGATCAATATGTGTGGTGGGTTGTTGCCACATATGCATATACCTATTCTTAATAGAAGTCAGATTATTCAAGACAAAGATATAGTTTGATCACAATCCCTGTGTATAACTTTTTTTTAGATAAAGACATGTCTGTGGCAAATATAGAATTGTCTTGTCCTGAAGTCACACAAAGTCCACAAAGCGTTCATGCGTTGTTGAAGAGTTTCTCGACGAGACAAGAAAATGAGTTCAAATAGTTGTGATCTTCTGTCCTCTGACAAATAAATATGTGTAAATAGAGGGGAAACTCTAAATGGTTTGTACCGGTACTTGGTTTATTGTTCAAACAGACAAGCTCAGGAGACTTTTTTCCCCCTTCTTCCGTAGTACTTCTCCTGAAATTATTGTTTGACATGTATGGCTGCACAGAGAAATGACTTCCCTTTGACAGCAATTTGTTGATTGCATTCTTGTGCACAATGGACATATGCCAGGGCAGTGATGACGGTCAACCTACATTGCACCTCCAGGTTGTTTTCACCTTCGAAAAGAATGATGCGTCAAAGCAACTTGCGTAAGGTCTGTTTCAAAGAGCAAGACAAGGCCTCTTATCAACATTCATCTCCGCTGGTGAGAACAACAGCTTGACATTAAAGACCTTGATCTTCAATATTTATATGAATGGGAAGCGTTTGGTTCTCACGCACTGTAATTCGTTTGTTCCTGTCTGCCTCTGTTTGCTTGTTTGGAAATAGAGGACATACTGTACTTTTCCCCCTGGCAGGCTGTAATTCAGAGGTTAAGTGTGGTGGGAAGTGAGCGGTGAACAGATTGCAGTGGAAGCGTCGGTGCCGCTGCTGGCTCAGGGCTGAATGGGCCAGGAAAGCAGGTGGCAGATGACTCTTCCAATCCGGTTAGTGTTCATCAGAAGAAGTGTCACAGCGTGTGTACAGAGGCAAAAAAGAGGGAGAGGACCCTTGTTTCTTTTTTTTCTTTATTTTTTTACCATTCTTTTTTTACCATTTTACCAGACTGAGCCTTAGGTGCTAATCAGCATTGGTCCATGTCTGTCGTTGGCTTGTTGACTGTCGGATGTTTGGCTTCTTTGAGCTTGTCGTTTCAATGAATTAATATTCTCCTGCTGTAGAATCATCTAAAAATCAGTGTGACATTGCCAAACGGTTTGATTGTATAGCACTGTGTCTACTGAATATAATGATATTACATATGGTATTTGTATTGGAGAAGCAGGGTTGCATCAGAACAATAGCAAAAGTTGCAAAAAATGTGGAATAAAAACTCTGGGACTCGTGAGGATATGTGTATCAATAGCTGTGCATGACTACTAGCTGTTGTGTTGAGGAAACATGCAATGTCTGTAGATATTCTAAATGAACAAACCTGAATCTCCTCATCGCCAATTGAAAAGGCACACCCTCTGTAGTGAAGGATTAAAAATGGCAGGATTTAAATGGATGCCAGAAACATGCTGGAAGAGTGCTGGTGGAGTGCTTTAATTCAGGACACGTGATGTGTGGGATCAGAGCAGACCTGGGTCAAATACGTATTTGTTTTGGATTCAAATACTTCTCTACGCTTTACTGATCTTGCCTGGTGTACTGAAATACTCTCAAAAAAGTGCAAACCCTGCCTTCTGGTCACATGGGCAGGCTCAATTTCATCAGGCAAGATCAATTGAGCACAGAAAAGTATTTGAATCCAAAACAAATACGTATTTGACCCAGGTCTGGCTAAGAGGGTGTGTCAGTGAGGGGCCGAGGGGCAGAGTGTCCATGTAGCCGAGCAACCAATCAATCAGGAAGAGGACATTTGACATTATGCTGATATTAGCAGGCAAGAAACTGCACTGCTGGCCAACCTCCCAAGAAGCATCACACAGAAGTATCTACATTTAACTTACAAAGCCACTTTGAAGATGAAACGCTTTGTTTATAAAAAATAATTGACCTTGCAGTGACTATTGAACATATATATATACATACAACTGGAGCATAAGATTCATTTTCAAAGCTGTCAGGATCTGTACAGTGCTTCCTACATGTTTAATATATCCTACCAAAGGCTAGCCTGAGTTTAAACATTTTCAATAATTGTTGACTTCTACCAGAGGCCAATATACATTAGTAATACAATACATTCAAAGTAAACATGCAATACAGTTAAAACATTTTAACTAGATCATGATATCGTTCTTTTTTCAGTGGCACTCAAACAATTTACTGTATCAGTGGTGCAGTGCCAATCATCCAGAGCCTTATTGACATATTTGGGTAATATCCATTAACAGTTTCAAATGATTATAAAAATAATTATATTAGATTTTTTAAAATATATGAACAGCATATTATAATGTAATAATGGTTTGTTTATATTTTATATTAGTCTGGCAAGCTATTTTCTAAGTTTATTCCTCCAGACTATTCATCTGGGAAACACTGAGACCATACTAAAGTTATATTAAAGACCTGATTAAGGAGCAGCACAGGAAATACAGCTAGCATATGTTATGAGTATGTAAAGGATGAGCTGGTCTTCTTTCATGCTTTATAGCCTTAAGGGATATCTCTAGTTGGGAAATGTCTGGGCATATACCTCTGCACTCACACAGAGGTGATTGAGCATGCTTGCAGAGGACCAAATCCCCATGGAGCTGCACATAAATAACTTGCTCAGCATTTCTGGTGACCCAAGTAGAAAAGCTCCTTCATCTGTGGTTTGTCCATTGAGATATTTCAATCCAGCCAGGTTGTCCGAGCAGTGAAAATTCCTTCTCAAGTCCCCCGCCATCCCTTGGATGTGTTATATCAATGGTTGGAATTAGATATGTGACTGTTAATCTCTAATGTACCATGGTAACACTACAATAAGGTCACATGATTTGGCATTAACTAATGTAGTTGTTAACATGAATTAATGATGTACAAATACATGAATTAAGTATGAAATTTAGTTAGTAGTTAACAAATACGTGAACTAATGTATTAGTTACATGATTATTTATACATGAGCAAAACATAGGATTAACTTTTCATTCATTTTCCATTAACAATTACATTAACTGTTTTTTAATCCTAATGTGAACTGGCATTAACTAATGCAGTTGTTAACATGAATTAATGATGTACACATACATTAACAGAGCTGTACAGATTAACTTTTCAGTAGTTAACAACTACATTAGATAATGCCAGTTCATGTGACCTTATTGTAAAGTGTTGCCCTTACAGTTAATCACTCACAGCCTAATTAAACATGTAAATGCATGTTGCGTCCAGTCACTGCCAGGAATTCCTGCTTACAGAGGTGGGATGTATTCAAAACAACCAGAGAGAATTGTAGATGACACGCGGTATATTAATAAAACTGGCAGCCTTTATAAGGGAGCTGTCGCATAAATATTTCTGAATTTTTGAAATTGGATGAATCAGAATAACCCTGTGGTGTGATGCTTGCTTTTAACAAAACAATATCTTTTGCAGTATTCCAGCTTGTAAGGATAAGGGTGTTCCAGCACTGTGTATGGCAGAGAATGCTTATGATATGGTGGTAAACTGAGATTTAATCTTCAACATCTTTACGTTTTAATTTCAGTGGATATAACCACTAGCATCAAAACAGCATTCTTATTATATTATCTGCTATTATTCTCTGTAAAGCATTCAAATAAATGATCATAAAATGTGAACCCAGACAGAACAGTAATTTATGTAAACCTAGAATAAATGGAAGTTTTCTTCTCCTGAATGCACACGGTATGTCTTCCATTCATATTTACCTATTGACTGACTAAATGTGTTCTCTAGAGAAGAAAAGGGATATTAAAACTAGTGGTGAATTGGAATTGGGATTGCACAATAGGCGTACCTGTCTGCCTTCATTTTCTCTTTGAATAGAAGGTGAAACAAGGCTTGAGTCGCTGGACCAGGATTATTAACCCTTGGTGAAACAAGAATGTCTGTGCTCCGTTTCTGTTAGTAAAAGAAGAAGAAAAAAGAAAGAGTACTAGAGATTTCATTCTTTCCTTAATTAAAAGTCACCCAGCAGATGTGTTCCCAGGTTTGAAAAAACACCGGAGCTTTGTTTATTTTTAATTGCAGGTAGCGAGATTTTTGGCAGTAGTTTTAGCACTCATTAATATTTCAAGCACATTATTGTGATAGGCTTTAGTACTCAGGAAGGTGGAGGGGGCAGAGGTGAAGTGTGGAGAATGGAGGGCTTAAGAGCTGCTTAGAATAGTTACATTTTTGTGCATAGGCTACCACACCTGCTATCCAAATACATATTTTAATTTTTTTCTTTTTTCACGGCCATGCGGTTCACGCTTCAGAACACGGTGCTGCTGAAAATATTTTGGCTCGTTGAGGTTTGGGTTAACAGCGCTTGAGGATCGGAGACTGTGAAGAGCGCTATAATATTTCCCATAAGCGCTTGTTAAACTGGAGTTTGTTGAACTCACACAGAGGTTAATGGACTAACTCAAGTTTCTCCGAGCAGTGAGAATCACCCAGTAATTGAAAAAAAAAAAAAAAAACTGCATGCAACTCAGAAGAGCAACTAGTTTTCTTCTTGTCTTGACAGTGCGTGATGGAAAACAACAAATACTTTTTTTTTTAAACCAGCTAATGCATCAACTTCAGTGGCATAAATTTAAGCAAGCAAAAATTAGCACAGATATCGGGACTTGGGGGGCATTTAAACAAGCCCAGGTGAGGAAAAAGAATTATATTATTTTTCTGAGGTATGACTGCTCTCATGCCAAATGTATAAATATAAATATTATTCCTTATTCTCATTCTCAAATTTTCAATTCCATGTCAAGAAGTAATATAATTTGTTTTTTGTCAGTGCTTTGTTGTTTTATGTCAAATGCTCTTACAGTATAGAAGGCCATTTCCTACATATTTCAGGTTAAAAATATAGCTGTATAAATAAATATGTGGGGCCAAAATACAGTATACGAAAGTAATGTTATAAAATGATCTTAACATATTTTTATTTTACGTTTTTTAGCTGTGGGGATTCCCCACAGTCACCTACAATAACTGCATTAGACCACAGGTGACAAACCAGGCCAGGTTATTGAATTAGACTGTGCTGTCTGGATGTCAAGGTGCATGTGATTCATATTTTATGACTTACTTGGTTATTGCAGCTCTCTCATGCCAAAAGCAATTCTTATCAAACTTGATAAATGTTCATTGGGATATTATGGTTAATGTTTATAAGAAAACAAAGTGTATATGTGATTGATCACAGTAGTCATTTGTGATTAAAAACCAAAATAAAAAGAAGTTGTGTTTCCCTGTACAATGTATTTTACAATGAACATACCCTTCCTCTTGATTTGTTTACAAAGTATTTGTGGGGGGAGGTTTATTTCTCATTGAAAAACACAAATATTTTATCAGGAATTACTTTAATTCTCCATTATTAATCTCAAAGCTAAATTCATAAACCACAACAATAATAACAAGGAATTGGCCAACTGAAAGTTATTCTATACCCTCTCACCTCTCCTCATAAATAAAACAAAATAATGAGACATTCAGCTGCACAAGGGAGAAAATAAACACCTAAGAAAAGCACACAAACTTCTGGGTGTGCAAATATATAGACCTATTTAAGAAAATCACACGGTAGCCTATGTCGGGGCCTGGGATGAGTCTCTAATCAAGGTAAAGTAAAGCTGTTCTTCCACCCCGCCTAACCACCCCAGAACCCCCCCTCCCGACCGCCAGAGACGTGAAATTGGTTTTGTCAGTGGTGGGAGCTTTGGGGCTACGTGTTAATTATTGATGCCGCTTGCGTGCAGCTGCGATGGAGAGCAAATGTGGTTGAAGCGTAGCCTACTGAACAGACAGAAGGGCGCAGTGAACGGAGCAGGAAGGGAAGGGTTACACGGCAACATGAGCAACGTCTCAGCACCCATCTGATGGCTGGTGTAACTCGCAATGAAGGCTAGATACGCCTATAGTCAGGAAGAGATGCTCTGTGTATATGTAGAATGTATTGCTTGCCATCACCGAAAGCTTTCCTAATCATTTTTGGGGAAAATGCGACCTTGAATCTGAGGCGTCAATAAACAGCACTTAATAAAAGAATCAGTCTGCTATTTCTAAGTGAAATATGTCTTACCATATGTGTGGTATATATGTGTGACTGCGACTTTTCAGACATCCATTGCGAAGGAACCGATAGTCTACCTGGTGCCTTCATATTTAAATCAATATAGTATTAATCAATGTATATTTAGGTCGTTACATTAATCAGTGTATACGGCTGCAGTAGTGCCTTGCAGTCGGAGAATGAAACCGTGACCACACTGAATTTTTTACGTTGCATTTCAAGCTTCCACCCCTATTTCCAGCCTTATGCTCGTATAATTCTACCACGCGCTCGCCGCGTGGATAGCGCGTTTGTTGTGTGATCCCGACTACATAGCTCTCAGTGGATAAAGCGCTCCCTTTCCTTCCTCCGGTGGAAAGGTCAAATTAACATTGCCAGTATATACTATAGCAGCAAGTATCAATGGCACTTGCGATTTTAGGCGTCCCATCGGCATCACCCACCCCCAAACACCCCCTTCTCTCTGCTCTTTCTCTCCCCTCCTCCTAAACACAACACGAGCGCACCTCCCCTACTCCGCTTAGCAGCCAATGAGATTCTACACCCAACTGACAGATGGGTCCATAAATGGGGTGTAGAAAAAAGGACGCTAGCACTTGCAATTCAGTTTCAGTGAGGGTTCTTCCTTTTTGTTTTTTTGTTTTATTTTGTACCCTTTCTTTGCTGCAAAGCCGCCGAATAGACGTGGGAACGATATATTCCACCTACAGCTCAGCAGCTTTCGACAAGCGGCGCCTACCGCATTCTCATCTATTCACTCAGGTTCGCTCCTTCTGCACTCGACTGTCCCCGGGACGTTCGAGCGGTTCGCCTGCGATCTAATTGCCACCTCCATACCAATTTATTTTATTTATCCTCCGATTCGCTACACTGTTTGTTGAAGACAAATCTACACGTTTTGTTGTTGTTTCTTCAAACTCGCTGAACAAGAATGGTCATGGTAAGCAACTGTTTTTAAGATCTCTTTGCCTCCAACAAACTGTAAATTATCTAATGACATTTTAACCATACTGATGTAGTCAAAAGATAAAATGTGGAAGTGCTTGTGCTCCGTTAATGGCATGTTGTAAATCTAAATTTTCAATGGTTTATGTATTAAATAAATTTGGTGCGCATTGCACATTGGGAGGTTAATTGTATTTTGGATTTCCCCGTTCGGCTCCTGCAGGTGAGCAGCGCGTTGCATTGATTGTTAGTGGTGGTCCTGTGTGTGTTACTTTGACTCTATCTGTGCGTGTGTGTGTTGCGTATGTGTGTTTTGAACTCGCACGCGCGTGATTTTCATGTTCTGTTCCAAAGCAACAGCCGTGATTTATATGAAAGAAAATGTGTGAATTCCATTACAGATTATGCTATTGATGGACCCCAAGCTACACGAAACGCACACTCGTGAAACTACACGTTGAAGTATGCACGCTGTTTGATTTTTCAACGGGATTTCTGGCGTACGAAAGAGAGGGACTGTATATCTCATTATAATAGGGTTTTGTTCCTTAGACGATGTATTAAATACGGTTATCTTTTCCCGGGATCATTTTGTTATAGCCTACTGTGCGGTAAATATCCTGGGTGTTAAAATAGAGTTATAACTGACCTATTTCAAAATACAACGACATCAATTTCATACTAAGCCTTTGAATTGCATACATCTTTTGAAATGTTAACCGTTCATGTTCGTATGATGTAGCATACTTGCAAATATGACTGTTGAAAAACGGTCTAAAGGTCCATTGATTATAAATTAATTTCTCCGTGGAATTAATCGAATACAGTCAATTGTAACATTCACGTATATGTACGTATTTGCAGTACTGTTTCCAAATATCCATGCATGCATGGTTAATTTACATACACAGCGCTGTGCTAGCAGTCTATTATCGTCAGGCTCAGTGACAGAGGAACAGTCTTTGCGCTCACTCAGTCAAAGAGCACTGCAACTGCGATTGATTGCTCGCTGGCATCGCAAGCATTTCTTCGCCAAGAAGGCTCTGCATCTGCGCGCTCGCCTGAGCGAAGGTGTTAATTTTCCTGAGCGGAGGGATGGATGGCTGCGGGAGCCAGTGAGAGCACTGCAGCGCTCTCTCCCAACGAGGGGGCAGTTCTGACCTCACAGATGAGGAGGAGACAGGGAGTGGGGCTGCAGTGCACTGCTCATGCCGAAGCCCGTGCATTCTCGCCCCAGCCTCTCAGGAAGGAGGAATGCCCGCTTTCTCGAGCCGCTCTCCGTCTCGTGCTCACTGAGAGAGTGCTCCAGGTGGGGGGAAATTTGCTCGGGTTGCGAGAGAAAACGGCTGCCAGCTCACAAATGGAGTGGAATGGTTTTAAGATGGTAAGGAGGCAGCAGCCCGTTTCGTGTATGCCCTTGCATCCGACAGCCTGCAGCAGCAGCGGCAGCAGCAGCAGTACCACTGTGCTTTTCTCTCTCTCTTTTTCACATTGATGGGCATGGTCTACGGAAATTTGGTGAATAGGAAGGTGCAGGTCATTTTGCTTTTTGTTTGTTTGTTTGATATTGCGGAGAGCACTGTGTGAGACTGCATGTGGAGGCCGGGGGCAGCGGAGGGGTTGAGCACCCATTTGTATCTGCCATGCAGGAGCAGGGTTTCAAGCTCACTGCATGCCTTTGTTAAATACTCTTATCATATCCGCTGTATGTACAGCATAGGTGGAAATCCCTTTTTTTTTTTTGGTAAAGTCGTGTATTTTTTAAACATTTTCTCTTTCTTTCCCTACATATGTGTGTGCTTTTATTTGGTGGTTGTAATCCATTGCTCGCTTGTAAATTGCAAATCATACACTGTACGGTGCAGGATATCAGTCGCTTGTTTGCACGTGTCTGTGTGCGATTGTGCGATTGTGCGTATTTGTGCCTCCTCTCACTGAAATGTTTTACGGACCTCTCGGCGTCGCTTCCCCTGCCTCAGAACCCTGCGGTAATGGATGCCTCTCCTCTGCATGCGAGGCGTGTTTTTCGCTGGCGATCCCGCTCTCTCTCGCTCTCTCTCTCTCTCTCTCTCTCTCTCTCTCTCTGAGATGTGTGCTCATTGTTGACTGTGGGCTCGGAGTCGCGGCGTCTCCCAGCTGTCCCCCGGACTGGTGGGAGGCCGTGCCTGCCAGGGGCCGAGCCCGACTCGCGTCCGTCACGAACGAGGGCCAAGTGGCAGGGCTGGCCGAGCTCGGCGACAATCACGCCATTGCGAAAAAAAAAAGCTTTCACGCTTTCGCCTCTTTGGTCTGACCTGTGTGGTCGTTCATGCAGGCCCGAGCATTTTGAATGTTCACGGTAGAAGACATCGTATGTCCAAGGCATTTGTAGCTCTGGTTTTAGAATACCTGTTTACTAAAAAAAAAACGCTCTTTCTTCATTTCCTGAAGAACTGCGTGTTATCCCTGCACCAGTGAACAGCTGTGCTTTGCCTTTTTGTGCAAACGGAATTGTAATTCAAAATAAGACGAAACTCGGCAAAAAATAAATATTCCTTGCACGCCTGACCGAGATCACCTCGCCTCCATTATTGATGCCGTGGTTTTGTCGGAGAGGGCTTTGCTTGTCTCTCAGCCCAAGAGAGGGGGGAGAAGGAGAGAGGGAGAGGTACAACGTTTATTGTGCAGAACTGCATGTGGCCGCCTTTACCACACCCCCCCCCCCCCCCACCTGCACAGTCATCACATGTACAGCTGCCAGGCAGAGGAACTGTCCTGTCCCAGAGCTCTTTGACGGAAGTGCTGTCCAGTGCTGGCTTACCAGGAAGGAACCAATTGTGTTATGGCAAAACCCTAGTCTAGGTTCCATATAACATTGCTAATAAGTAAGAAGAAAGAAAGTGGCAACAATGTCAGTCAAAGAAAGGGCCAGAGGGTTGGGGCAGAAAAGTGGGTGCAGAAAACGGGGAGTGTGCAGTAGAGGGGGGGTGGGGGTGGGGGGCGGGGGTGAGAATAGAGCTGTGAGGTGTGTTATCTAAGGGCGGCAGAGTTTTCACCTCTGACTGTGGTGAGAAAACGCTGGAATGACTACAGGGCCATGTCATCTTAAGACCCCCCCCCCCCCCCCCCCCAGCAAGAGAGAGTGGAAGAGAGAAAGAGCAGAGAGGGACACACGAGAGCTCATCGTCTGTATGCCGGAGGAAAGAGGGGAGCGGTGGTTTGGTGTTTTGCTTTTGGTTCCGGAGCATCAGGGGCGGTGGAAGAGCAGGCTCTTCCAGGAACCCTCTCGGTGCTTTCCCGCTGGCCTGAGTTCCCGTGAAGCAGGGAAGCAGAGTAAAGAGCTCAGGGGATGTCACCACTGTATGGCGTCTTATAGCGCAGAACGCGGACACGGTAATTTGTTTTACAGTCCTTGCAGCTGGAGATTTAATCTGCTTCCGGTGGCAGCGCAGGTGGGCCTCTGCGTGAATAAATAGCATAGCTGAACACCGCACACCTTTTTTTACTCAGGAAGGTTCTAAAATATACATGGTTCTCTCTCTCTCAGAGTGCACGCTAGAGCACAATTTGCCTGTAATTTTGCTTTTGCCGAGCGTTATTGGATTTCCTGTCTGCAGCTCAAGATATTTACTGTTCTCTCAAGTCAGCTGTTGTGAATATTTGAAATGTACCACATAAAAGGCCCAATCAATATATATATATATATATATATATGTGTATATATATTCCCTTAATGGGTTAGAAAAAATATTTTAACAAATTAAAAATGAGCATAAGGCCTGTGTGTGTGTGTGTGTGTGTGCGCGTGCCTTTTGTGAGTGCATCAGCATATATGTGTATGTTTGGGCGTTTGTGTCAGTGCGTGTGTCGGTGTGTTTGAATGCAGCTCTTCTCATCACTGCTGTTTTTCGTGTGTTTCAGCCACTGTTGCTCTGGATATGTGGTAGTGGACAGCGATTTTAAAATAACTGACACTTGGCCAGATGGAGAGAGGCAGGCCGAATGGGAGCCAGATTAAGAGTTAGACAAACAAATTGAGGAGCGAGGCTGACTGAAGTAGACAGTGGAGCGATGATGCTGTACAGCACTTCTTTGTCATACCAGGGGTTTTTTTCCCACCGTGATCAACAGAGCTGGACTTGAGGTCCTAACTGCTATTCCTCACTTAATATACGCTCCTGTAGCATAAATTGTGTTTTTGCATCACTGGAAACAAATTTGTTATATGTATTTAGCTGAAGCGTACATATATTTGGCTGAAGTATAGTTTACAAGTGTTTTTTTTTAATAATTATAAGCTCATTTAAAATACAATACTGTAAATTTTACTGTGGGAGATATAATGCCCAATCGTATCTGCAAATAATGGTGGGCTGTAAATAGAGATTCGTTGATAATGAATATAACCTAAATTGTCTCTGAAAGTTTCTCATGATGCTCAATTTAAACTTAGTGGAATTACTATTTACTCTATATTTTTACCATAAAAGAAGGCTGTTGTTCCTTAATTGTATCGCCTTGTTAAAGAAGCCCTGTGTTGTGAAGGTATTATCATTTGCAAATACAAGGGATTTTACTTGTCCTCATGAATGTTATAAAGTAAATAATTACAGTTATAGAGTTGTTACAAAACAACCTTATGAGATTAATTTTTGTATCCTCATGTAGGATTTTTTATTAGACTCTTTTCGGCATATATAGATTCAGAAAATGATGGTAGGTTAATCATGAGTTTATGGGCGAATACCTTGTAAATAAGCTGCTCTCAATCTGTATTCCTCAATTACAAGATTTTTTAAAAAGAATTCCTTCCATGTTAAGGCAAAAATATACATATGTATTAAAGAAACATTTAGTTGATAATTTAACATGCTTTGAGTGATTTTTTAAAATGTGTATATATACATTTTTTTCTTCAGAAAGCTGAAACAAAAAATTCTGTTATGAGAGGAACTAGCTTCACAAAGCAATGCTAATTCCTTTGGTGGAAACTCAGAATGCCACAGACTATTAGATTAGATAATCATCTGGAAATACACAGCACATACAACCTGCAGACAAATACAGGGCTGGGGTCCCAATCTTCACTGTCACATTCTCAGGTGCATATTTAAAATGAATACCCTTAGGGAATAAATCTGGATGAGAGAAAGGGTATGCAAACCTATAAAGCTGCAAAGTATTTTGCCATTTTAAAAAAATCCAGAAATGAAGAGTGAAACAGATTTTCTGATTTTAATGTTCTTGTATTCCTGTTTTTTTCCCCCCATCATCTCCCTTTCCGTCCCTTGAGCTGTGATATTCACGCAGACATTTGGGTTTGAGTGGCAGCTTCTCCTGAGACTGTGCACAAGCTGCACGCTCCTCTGATCTGCATTTTGCATCCCAAGAAGAAGGGAAAAGCAGCATCAGTAGCTGCAGCAGCAGGCTCAGTGTCATTATCGGTTGCTGTATCGCGTTTAACCGTTAGCGAAGCGGTCCAGTGCTGTGACGTTAAAGGACGTTTCAAGGTCATTCACACAGCACTTTCAGATATGTAAAATATTTATGCCTCTGTTGCTGGATGAGTTATCCACTAACCATGCAACATAGCATAAAAGTGAAATGACATTGTTGGCTGGAATAAAGAAAATATAACTTGAAAAACGTCAGTAGATGTGTCTTTGCAAAGACGCCTCGTCACATTCTCAGAAAAATCCTCTGGAGTGTCGAAAAATGATAAAATTCACCGCCGGTTGCACAAAGAGAGAGAGACAGAAACAGTTATAGTGAAAGAATGAGAGACAGAAAAGATGAAGCAGGGAATTTATTTGATAGGCAGATCTGCAAACCAAGCCTGGGTGTTCCAAATGCACAGAGGTCAGGGGTCACGGCTTTAGAGCTGACAGCAGTTTCCACAGCGAGGGGAGTGCAAGGAATTACGGCATCTTATATAGTAAATTCAATAGATTTTGTGTGACAGCTATGGTCAGAAAAAAAAATGTGTTTGCGCACATCAGAAAGCACAACACAAAATATATTCTGTTAATAGCATTAAGTGGTTGAACACTACAGTAATCCACGCCTTGAATTTTACTGCTGTCTTTCTCCTTAATGAGAATTGTATGCTGCAGAAACAAGGTGAGATTTTGTGGGCACATTTAATCACTGTCTGGAGAGCTTGTCTCAGCTAAAGACAACAGAAGAAACAGGAATACATATATATCTTTGGGGCCTTCCAGTTCCCTTCCTCAAAAATAGATATAAAGCCTGTAATAGAAATAGTATAATTTTAATTGAATGATTTAGCTTTATATAAATTAAATAATTGATATACTCTAATTATATCGTTAGCACAGACTGAAATATAATGTCAAATGACAGCACTGAACAATAGTATTCTGGATATCAAGAGAGAGATACACACTACCCCCTTTCCAATGAACAGTATTCTGCATCA
The DNA here is from genome assembly GCF_013347855.1 of Anguilla anguilla. NCBI lineage: Eukaryota > Metazoa > Chordata > Actinopteri > Anguilliformes > Anguillidae > Anguilla > Anguilla anguilla. The sequence continues at coordinate 55,952,323 of NC_049204.1, read as the reverse complement.
TAGAATATTGAACTAAAATTTATATGGGGATCACCCTGCAGTATATCTTCGGCAACCTACAGTATGAAGACAGAGAGTCCCCTGTGAGCTTTTTCAATTAAGACAATACCCACAAGGTACTGTTGGAAATTAATCTTGCATTGTGAATGCATTTCAAATTTTATGGTTTGGTTGATGTCCTGGCAGGGCATTATACTCTCGCTGTGTGTATAAATTAGTTTTTTTTTTTTTTTTTGGTCTTATTGATGGGGTTTTTTTGCTCGCTGCTGATTGGAAGCATCTAGATGCTGCAGAGAGGAAAGCCCCCTGGGAGGGGAAAAAAACACAGTTTGACCTTCAAACAAATCCTTGAAACCCCATTGATCAATTGAAAAGTTAATTTTCCTTGTGGTTTCTTCTGCTGGGGCTATTTTACATTCGATCGTCGTTCATTAAGTGCAGCTTGTGACCCAGAAGCAAAAGAAGGGGTTTTTTTGCATTCAACACACAAAGCGTTTGCCTTGCAACAGAAATCCCGTCTTTGTGTCCTCGTATGAGGGCTTCTTCACTTTCAGGGAACCTCTGTATCTCTCTAAGTCTATCGTTATAAAACGCTATGTTTTTCTCACACTGACTTTGACTGTGTGCGCACGGTATGTTGTATGTATGTTTGTTCACACGCACACGCATTCATGCATGAACGTGCGTGCAGTTATGCATGCGCGTGTATGTGAAAGTGTTTGCATGTACAGATGCATATGTAAGTGTGTGTGTGTGTGTGTGTGTGTGTGTGTGTGTGAGCGTGTGACTGTATGTGGGCTCATATTCATATTTGTATGGTTGAATGCATATTTTTAAGTGTGCATTTATTGTATATGGCTTTAGATCAGTTGCTGTGGAACATTAAAGAGCTATTAGAGTTGATTATTGCAGCAGGGTTGTACTTTCATTCCCACAGAAAAGCCTTGTCTTGCCTATTAATGAGTAGATATTAAAGTATATTCATACATAATACAAGAAAAATAATATAATTGTATTGATATAATATCATAAAAGTAAGATCAATGCCTAAGACAGGAAGGCAATGCAATTTATTTGTTTTATGATTTTTAAGGCTTTTATTAAATTGTTTGTAGTCGTGCTGTGGCTGCATCTGAATTCTAATTAACTGAAGATATGCCATTTTTCTAAAAATATGAAGGGATGACAAACGTGCTGTTGTCTAATAAAACAGAAGATGCTCAACTGCTAGGCCAAAATATGTAATTCGATTCATTTTAAATTAAAATAATCTCACTTTTATGACAAAGCACAATAGCGCTGAATTGTCACAGTGTGATTGCATGTCTTAATGTTCATTTTTTAAATAAGTTTCATTAAAAAACAAAGTGTACAAAAAATATACAGGTCATTAGTTTAATTTCTTATGTAAGAAATAACACTGAGCCAAGTTATATTCTTTGCTTTAAGTCTATGGATTAAAACAGTTGATAAACTTTATCCACTGAATGAAATCTAATTTGAAGGGGTTTTATTAATGTCTTCTGATCTAATACACAAAGGGGCCCTCTTTATAGTTTAAATATGAATGTGCATATCTGAGTTTTAAAAAGCCGTACCATTAGAGCCATTATCAGCGGCCTCAGATTTTAGCATTTGGTCAGCTACCTTAAAAATTATATGTTAATGGCTCACTAAAGGGCTAATTTGCCAATTAACCTATTCATTAAAATGTCATCTGAATCTACAGTAGTGTAAAATATTATGTTCTTTCTAGAATGTTTTTCATTCATTGCCTTTCCCTCAACTTCAGATGGACATGCTGAGACTCCTTTATATAAGCTTTATGCTTAGTAGTAGTGTGCAGTATTATCTTACAGATGATGCACACATTTGCTGATTCAGAATGGACAGTACCGAAAAGTCATTCATTTTATTTTGCCTTTTTGTTGTATTCCTTTGTAACGTTAAATTTAGCCGAATTGTGCATAAAAATGGCAAACTGTTGGGCACATTCTTACTTAGATATTCAAAGCTCGCAGTTTGAATTGTTTTTTTTTCTTCCAGATTTAACATGAGAGAATGGACTACATAAAAGAACTAAATGGCAAGCAAAAGCTTTATTTGCATATTCCTCCTTCAATCCCACTCGAATAACTTTATGAAAAACACACCGTTCCAGTGAATTTGAATGGCATGGCTCACCCACGCAGCCTGAAACTGAAATTCAGTGCACGCTGCAGCGCGTCTGAACTTGGTCAGCTGAGAAAGAGGCTGAGGGCGGGAAACGTCACGGCCGGCCGGCACAGGTGCGCTGATCTGCGGCCCGCCAGCTACCTGTGGGGATGTCCTCGCGACACCTGGTGCTGACGCTAGCGCTTCGCTAAAAAAACAACAACAACAAAATGTCAAGTTTGCTCCTGGAATTAAAAGGGGAACGCACCCCGCGCGCCCGCTTTCGCGTTCACAGCGCGTGCCCAGATCCTCCACGGCAAGGTCACCTTTATTCAAGACGAGCGGAGTCCCACATGGCCGCGCGGAGCCGAGGGGAGAGGGGAGAGGGGGGAGCACGTGCGGCTCTGGCCGCGGCTCCAGCGTGGCGCTGGTGTGGGCGAGGTGGCGGAGTGTCTCTAGGCCTGTCACAGCGAATCAGCCAGAGGGGCAGGCCTGGCTGGCTGACAGACAGACAGACGAGGGCGGCGCTCAGTATTTTTTCTCATGCAATGATCTCAGATGCATCTCTGCCTCCTCTGGAGCCGGCACTGCCACTGCCACCCAGAGGTCCTCCTTCAGAGGAGCAGTACACATATTCTCCAGGTCTTATGTCAGACCCGCCCCGCCCTATGATTATGATATGTGCGTTGTGCAGTGTACAGTGAACGGCACATTGTATTCTATATATTAAAGTATTGCATTCAAACTAAATAAAGGAACTTAAAAAAAAAATTCTATATAATACATAACATTTTGTACTGTACGATAGGATCCATTCATCCAAATCAATATTATTCCAACAGTTATTCAGTATTGCTCATAGCAGTTATAATGTCTGTTAGAAATTTATTGATACTTACTGACACGTACTCTGTATATATGTGTACACACACGCACACACACACACACACACACACTCCGGCACATGCATAAGGTTGACACAGACCACTCTTTTCTGTAGAGTGTAGATCCACTAATGAGAGGCATGCTTGCTGCGTGTAGAGTTGAGGGCCCAGCAGGCAGCAGAGGCCTGCGGAGTTTAGGAAGCATCTCCTTGGCTATCTGAAGGACGGGAGCTCCAGGGTCAGCGCGGGATGGGTGGGCCCAAACACAGCCAAGCCAGCAGGCAGGAGTCCAGGAAATTTCACCTTTCCTTCAGGGAGAGAACACTACCCACTCTAGCTACATAAACCAAAGCCTCACCTCAAAAAAACACGATCCTCACCAATTTTCTGCTTCCTCTGGTGTTGAATACGAATAGGGAATAAGCCTTGGGAATAAGCCCGTTTGGTTGGGCTGTAGCAGCAAGATTGGGCAAAAATGCAATCTTACAAAATACAAAATATCTATAAACTGCAGTGAAAATAGTGGTGGCTTAGTTTGCTCTGCAGGTGGTGCATAGGTATAAACCATGCATAAACATATTAGATATTAAATACATATATATAAATTCAAATGCTAGCAGTTAATAGTAAAAGTAAATACAACCCATTCCTGGGTGGCAGGAGTCATTGACTCTTCATGATATCAATGTACTGGGACAATTTACTTGCAGGGGGTTATGCCCTTTGATTGATGGTTTATGGCAAATAGTTTATGGCTCATGGAAGTCTCTTGCATAAAATATGCGCATTTCATTCTGGGACGTGTATTATAATTCTGTTTATAAATTACACTGCTGCAAATTCCTTTTTGCATTGGTAACAGGGAGTGAGGAAGTACTGCTGTGCTATTTCCTAGTTAAGAGATTTGCATTTGGGATTTATAAGTAGTCTGGCGAGGTGGTAGATTCTCTTGTAAATAAATTCTTTTTGCCAAGCTGTGCTCAGCTCTAGACTTTAATATTGCCCGGTGGTCTATTTATTAAAACCTTTTCTGTGGTACAGGAACACTGAATTGGTGTCCAAATCTTAATCACATCTCTCTATAAAAACATTGCAAAGTACATTTTCCCAGGGAGAGAGTCTGGTATGGAAACTTTTTTTGTGTGTTTGGCTTTTCATGAAAATGTATGGCTAAAGTTTACAGACATTTTTGTTGACTGTGGTTGATTTTCAAGGCCAGGGAGCTGAAGTCATATAGTGAGAGACAAAATGACAGTCCAGGGAGGTAGAATGTGGGGGGATGTTTGATGTGCAGCTGTGTGCTTGGTAGGCAGCTCACAGGCAGGTTCGGGTATAAGGTCATTGACTGGGCCAAGTGAAACTGCAGGCAGTGCTCTTCCTGTGGAGTATCCGTGAGGGTCTATTTCTCATAACAGAACCTTTTTTTTTTTTTGGACAAAAAAACAAAAAATGTGCATGACACAGTGAATTAATTAATTTAATTCCAGACATTTATTTTAGAAAACTGGTAGTATAATGAACCTTACTCACTTGCCTGCCTTATGTTAACTTAAAAGTATTTTAAAATATAAAAAAGTAACTATTTTAATTTGGTATATGTCATCTCCTCTCAATATATGCTATGTTATTGTTAAGAATTTACTGAAAAAATATGATTTTATTTTATATTGCTTTAAGGCTAAGTGCCGCAGTGAGAAAATGGTATTAAAGAGTGGCTTGATAAAATGAAACTTGCTTGCTCTCCAAATGGTTGCTTAATCAATATATACATGAATATCAACGCGTAAGATGTAATCTTCCTTCTCCCTCACCCCCTGCTGGTGGAGCTCTCCCATCTGCTAACCTTTGACCTAACGGAGTCCGCACAGATAACAGAGGAAAGGGGGGAAAAAAAGAGCATCTTCAAAAAGTGTTATTGATCCCGTGAAGCAGACTTGGTGGGGGAAAAAAGTAAAGCAGAGTTAAATGAAAAATTGCTTACATGCCGAAACATTTATTATTCTGAGTCACAGAAAAATCCATTTGGCAAAGCAGATGCGGATCGATGGGAGAGCGGGGCAGGGGGCTGTGGTGCGAGGTGTCCCAGATTACGTTCCTGATTGATCTGCTGCAGCTTCCGTCTGACCTGCAGGATGTGGAGGAGCCGGGACGTGCCCGGCGGCGGGAGAGAAAGCCCAAATAAATAAATAAAAAAATGGAAAAATAAAAATCAATGTCAAGGGGAACTTTAGTGACCCTGTGTAAAGACACAAAAATCACATAAGCTGTCTCAGCTAAACAGTCTTGACAGCCCAAAGTTTTTCTTTTCTTCTTGAAGCCGACGCACCAGTCCCCAGTCCACATGCCAATTTAGCTGCCGGCTAGCGCTGGTGGGGATGTGGGGGACGACTCCCCTCAGACAGTGTGAGTGGTAACACGGCAGAACATCACAGAAAAATCGTATTTCAGATTTTTTTTTTAAATGTTTCTGATACCATCTACCGCACAATGTTGAGGAAAGCTCTCGTATGACTTATTTATGCTACATTTCTCTGCGCATAGCAGTCTGTGAGAGTAATGCTGCCAACAACTACATCAGAGCAGAAGCCAAAATTCAAATGGAAAATAAATGCTCAGACATTCTATGGTGCTGTATTTATTCTCCTCGGGGGACGTTCATAACATCATCCTTTTTGCGGATCAGCGTGCCGTACAAAAAAAAAAAAAAAAACGCTTGAATCTGGCGAGACGTTTAAATCACAAACAAGTGCTCCAGATGACCTCCATTTTGTGCCAGGCGCTATCAGTTAAATGATACTGCCGCATTCCTGATCCACTGCAGTGTCGCTTCATCCATCCCGGCAAAGTCACGGGAAATTGATTGTCTAAGCCGGTTTGGGTCGGGCCAGCTTTTTTTTTTGCTCGAAGCGAAGCAGCGGTTTCACTGCGTCTCTGCGGAGAAGTGGCTCGCGAGGCCCGCAGGATGACACAGGCTCTGGAGCGAGATAATGTCTACCTGCCCCGGGTGTTTCTGACCCCACGGCCTGTGCCACTGTGCCTCTGACAACATTGCTCACTCACAGGGATGCACAGGGAGCTGTCTCAGGCCCAGACAAAAAAAGCTCTGTCCTCATATTGCTGCCACAATATACAGGCACCTAAGCAATCATAATAAAATAATATTATTTGACAATGCCATTTTGAAACATTTAGAGAGCCATATGTGCATATATTGTTCATCAGGAATCTTTGGTATGTATGCTAATTGGTCCACATACAGTATGATATTTCAGTGTCATGATGCCAACAGCGATAAATATTTATGGGAGACCTTGTTATGTTCACTGAAGCATTGCTTTATTATACTGTTGCTCTTTGCAAACCTGTTGTGTCTGAATTATCCATGCCAAGGGTGAGTGTGTATGTGGGTATGTGTGAAGGGCAAGGGATTATTTTTGTGGGTGTGTTTTGAAAACTGTACTTTTGTTTCACATTCCATACCATGAGAGCAGCATGTACAGTACATGTATGTGATACATATCTGTGTTTCTAACCTGCTGCACCATCTCACCATCCTGGCTTCTTTCTATTTCCAGGCTTGTTAAGCAAATGCAAATTTTTAGCATCAATATTCATTTCTATTAAATGTTGCCGCATCAGTAAGGATCTGTTACCGTCTAACGAGCACATCTGACACTTCTCAGATATCACAGATATTAAACAATCAAAAAAAAAAGTCTGAATATGTGCTAATATATGCTGAGGAGTGTGCTACAGTGACCCATTTTGTCACTATTGCCTCCTCTAGGATGTGTGATTCTTTCGCTTATTTGTTTAAAAAGAGAAACAGAGATCATGTGACTGATTATTAATCACCATTGCCTACATCCCAGCTCGTCCATATGTTCTCGCACGCTGTGCTGCTTTTGTATAATAGCACATTCTGGAGTACCATTTTTAAAACGCTTTAACAGTGCAATATGTTCGTCTCTGGAGAACCGCTCCTTTAGAATCATTACTACTGAGGCACCAGTAGCAGATGGGGTCAAAATGCTCTTGAAAAAGTCACATCTGCTCTGGCCTGTGTTCGTCCGTTGCCCATTAAATATTCAGCTGCATTGAAAGCCATTTGACCTTAGAAAATGGAGGGTGGGCCCACTTACATGCTGCCCAATTTCCCTTCTGAAAGGGACAGCTAGGCTGCATAAGAACTTTATTGTTGTTGTTTCTGGTATAATCTGATGCCCCCACACCTGTACAGTACAGGATGAACAAGACAAGAGCATAGCAAGAGAATGTGTGGTGCTCACAGTCGCTTGGATAAACAAGTGCATGTATTGATTGGTTTGTAAAACCGTGTGTGTGTGTGTGTGTGTGTTTGTGTGTGTGTGTGTGTGTTCATTAATCCCTCATAGTTTTTAAGACCTGAACCTGGAAATGTCTCTCATAACAGTCTCACAGAAATAAAATGCAGATTTACTTGATCATCCATCCCCTTAAAATGTATGTGTACAATGTATGTGCAAATTGTAGCACTAAGATTGTGATGTTTTTTAACCTTCGGTCCTCACTGAAACTAAAACAAAGGTGGCATCTGGTAAACAAAGGTCCCCGCAAATACTTGCCTGATTTCATTATCGAGAATATTGACCAAAATCCTATTACTCTCAGACCTGACAGCAGACAAAGCTTGCCCTTCCCCTCCCCGTTACAGCTGACAGTCTATTACCATTTGAGACGGCGTTTTAGCTGAACATCCCTCTAACATTTAAAGAGACACGGGCGAACGGTATCTCCCTCCGCCCTCTCCGTCATTTAGTCCTGGAGGCCCGCGTTGCATTCCTCCACCATTTTATCTGTCTGAAAGAGTAAATGAAGGAAAGGTCAACCTCACATTCTCCCGTTTCTCCTAAATTGGCTGTTTTAGCCCGCGCCTGTGCGGCTGTACAGATTCTGCTCTAAATGCAGCAGCCCGCGTTGGCTGATTTGAGGAGCTGTCTTTGTCAAAGGCCTTGTTTACCAAACTAGGTGGGCCTGGTGCCCACACTATCTTATTAACTCTACACAGGTCACTGGTTCCTGCGCCTTTTTTATTCGGCCCGAAATTACTATTCTGTACAATCCAAAAAAAAAAAAGTGCCATTATTTGATTATTTAAAACCATTCGAAATGAATCCAGATTTATAGCAAATGTAGAAACTGGAAAAGAGAGCCACCTGGGTGTTTTAGTGTGACTGGTGACCGTAAGGCTTTGCAGAGACCGGCGTGTTAAATCTTGACCCTGAAACCCCCTAGGGATCGACAGAGACACAGTGGCGTCAGGCAGAGCTCCCGCAGCTACAGGGCTGGGCAGAGAAGGGATTGCTGACACAGCCAAAGATGGTAAGGAGACAGCCACAAATGACCTTTTACCCAACATTAACCATGCTGATGACAGAGGGTGCTGCAGAGGGGGGTGGGGCTCTCCACCAGGGGCTGATGGGGAGGGGGGGAAGCCCTGATGTTGTGCACTGCTCAGGCTAGCCAGCCTCTGTAGACAGCATATAATGGACATTTGTCATCCTAAATGTTAATGTGATATAAATGTAGCTGTCTAGTACCTTTTTTGGGAACGTGTTTCTGCAGAAAGAAAGAAAGAAGAAAAGCATCTTGAATACTAAATGTTTATGAAGTGAATTGAATTTAATATGTGTGTATAATATCTAATATAAAAATGTTTTCATGCCCAATTGAATAATTAATGCTTTAGAATGCCTTTTATTTCCCCTTTCTAATGGTTGTATATCTTGAATGTTAGCCATAAGACACACGAGAGGACCAGGCATATCAAACACAAGGCTCATTGTATGATTTCATTCTTCCTGAAATAATAATGGAGGAATCGCAGGTCCCTGTTATGCATGAATCAGAGCTCCCTGTTAGGTGTGTATGCTTGGAATTCAGTCAAGGCAACGTAAGGTAAAGACCCCACAGTGCATAGAAACTCATGTGGCATAGGCACAGGGTGAATCCCACTCTCTGTAGACCCAGATTCTCCCATTACTGCCTCCCACAAACAGAACGCCTCCACAAGCAGCTCTGCTATATCCCTGTGTGACTCAGACAAATTACATTTTATGAAAATTTATACATTTTTTAACTATTAAATCTTTTAAGGCCATGTTTAAAATGCAAAAGCAAATAAATCCAACCCACACAATGTACCTAAAAGCATTAAAATCATACAGATTTAACAGTGAAGTTGTACTGACTGCATACAATATCTAGACTATCAAGTGTGATCCAACAGCTCCAGTTATTTGAATTTGTGAGAGCAGGGTACCTCCAGGCTAGCTCTAGAGCAGTGGTTCTCAAATGTTTTCTCTCCGATGACCAACAATTTGTAGTCTTCAATTGTCAGTTGCTGCTACAACATGATCGTTCTTCAGAAAACTACATTGCACTATTACTTTAACTACAGTGATTATTTATGACTAACTCCTTTAGTCTGTTTTGTAATAACATTGCACTTAAAACAACTGCTAGTTTCCTGTGGTGATGTAACACCAGTGTGCATGTATAAGCTTAGATCTTAAGATGTCTTAAAATAATATGTAAATATCATAAGTTCACACAGTATGTGATGGCTTGCCCTTTTTCGTCCTGAAATCTAGCTTATTTATGTTTTGCTTTTAAATGCACTTCAGTGAGAAAAAGAGCCCGCTCCCCACCAGCAGGTGGTGTTTATCTAGTGTAAATTATGCGCTTGTTTCTGTAATGTTCTGAGCCCTACCTCTGACGGAATGGCTCGCGGTGTTTCTCGAATGTCAGGGTTATTCAGAGCCTGTGTTTTTATCGCAGTCATGGCTGAGCGCCCCGTCTCACTCAGACGGGTAGACGAGGAGGACGTCAGAGAAGCCGCTCGCCGTTCTGCTGAGTTTATATTCCGTCCCCATTTTGATGCAGAATTATGCAAGAGATTCCCGGCTCTTGACACACAGCCTCAGTGCTCTCCTTCGCATTGCAATGGCCAAGGAGCTTTTTTTAAATGGATGGCCATGCTGGCTGCCGCAGACACGTGTAAGGAGGTCGAAACTGCAGCCAAAAATGTGAGGCTACATTCCAATTTCATTTTCTTAAGTCCATGGAAAGCATATCCAAAGGCACTTCCATTTATTTAATCTCACTAGCTTCCGATGTTTGAACAAAAGCCACCATTAAGTAAATAGGTCGTCATTATGCTGAGGTGCTGGTGTTTGAGTATTTCTGTACTTCATCATGGAAATTTAAGTTTCGTTCCTTTATGTTAAATTTTGCAGGTGCTGCATTCAAAAATTCTGTGTGACAACAGCTCATATTATTTAAGGCACCTAACTGGAAAGAATTGCTGCATAAATTGCTCGGCAGCCATCTTGCGTTTGAGAGCCAGTGCCCAAGAGGACTTCAGACAGCTGTCTTGCGTGCTAGCAGCACAGCCAGGAGAGATGGGAGACATTTTTGTGCTACATTGCTTAAGATATGCAGATATTGCCTTCCTCAGCACTGCAACACAGTGGGTGTGCAGGCGAAATAAATGTATGCAAGCTACTTTAGACCGTAAGTGGTTACAAATTATACCTGGCGGATGAGACTTGACATGTCTGTTGTAATTAAAGGTGTGAGTTGTGTTCCTTTCCCTGCTTTTTTAGCCTCGTTAACACATCCGGTTGCGCTAAAAGTATTTTTGAAAACAATAAAATGCCACTCAGTTCGTATTGTAATACAATTTAATAAGATCCAAAGAAAGCCTTGATGAAGAGGTTAATTAACTTTTTATCGCTTGATGGGTTTATCATCAAGTGCCGTTGCATTCTGGTGTCGCACATTTTTATGGAATGGTTTGGTAATGGTAATGGAGAAGTATGTATTCCATCGTCGTATTGTTCAGTTGTGTTCTAGAGGTAGGATTTAATATGATTTCCTTAACTCTAAGAACATTTGTGTTCCTTTTGTTTTGTATATATACTGAAGGAAACATTAGGTGTGAAGGAGATCGCTGGTCAATTACATTATTTTTTTTAAACATGCCCTACTTCTCTATATATGTGAAATTTACTGTGGATAATCAAATCTTGAGGGAAATAGTTTGTATTTGTTTTTCATTCCAATATGTTTATTTTCGTTTGGATAAGACATTTTATTTTTGGGGCCAGTGTTTTTGAATGTATTTTTGAAATGCTAAAAAGAAATGTTTTGTCTCACATAATAGATTTTTCTCTACCCAACAACACCCCACCCACCCCCCAAATCTGTTCTCCTGTGCTTTAGACTCCATGAGCAGAAAATGTGAGCCTTTTTAGCCTCCGTGGTAAGGTAGCCTCAGTGGATTGCTAAGCAATTTTCTTCAATTCACCAGAGCAGACCTTTAAACTAATTTAAATCAGCCTTGTTTTCGGCTACAATATGTGAATCTGTTCCTCGTTTTTTTTTTTTTTTTACAAGTTATTCGTAACAGTTCAACACTTTCACAGTTTGTTTGGACATCCTTAGAAAATGCAGCCACCACTGAGAAACCTCCTGATGAGTTTGCACTGCCCCAGCCAAATTAGAGCACGGCAAATTGAGGGAAGACTTCATCTTTTTTAAACGCATGCGGGGCTCAAACTAGCTGGGAGGGACTCTCCCTTCCTCTCCTTTGTTTTAAAACACCTTTCAAAGGGCTTCTACTACGCAGTGTGTCTCAGCTCTCTCCCCCTGCGTACGTTTGACATCGGAGGAGCTTTTAACAGTAGGCACCCCGAGGACAGTGCCCCCTCTGCAGAATTCAAAACAACAAAAAAATATGGCACACCAAGGCGTGAACCTCTTTAGCTCCACAATCTCAAGTAAGTGGATGATGGAAATCAACTGACTGTAACGAAGAGGCAAATTATTAAATTAAACACACATTTTATGCTAATGGCTGAATACATTTGGTGGCAGTCGGAATCTTAAAATAAGTCTTTGCTGGTAGATAAGCACAGCGGAGTCTGCCTTCCTCTGCTCGTCTTCCCCGAGGGCCAGCAAGCTCTACTTCAAACACCTGCTCTTCAGCCGCTATGCTAAACGAGCTGCAAATATTGTTCCCCATGACAGCAGTGCCATGCTGAAGGGCTCTCATTTTTACCTTCCCAAAATGTTCCAACTGTCAAAGCAGAAAGGGGAACTTTATATATATATAATATATATGTTTTTTTAAATATTTATAGAGCTTTCGTAGCTTGGACGTTCAATGTTGTGTGTCAGTTCAGACGTTCTCTTTTCATTTCTCTTCGTCTTTGCAGGGTCAGTTATACACTACAGTATATTTTGTCTGTTGGGTTTTTGGGCAAGGACTATTGAAATGATCCCCGATTCTTTTAGTTCCCCGGATTGAAGCTCCCCCCCCCCCTCTCTGTCCTTTCCCCATCCCCCCATGCAGATAATCAGCAACATGGAGCCTCAGGTCACAAATGGGCCGAACGCGACCACGGCCAACGGGCCGTCCAGCAACAGCCGGAGCTGCCCGTCCCCCATGCAGACCGGCGGCTCCACCGACGACAGCAAGACCAACCTCATCGTCAACTACCTGCCGCAGAACATGACCCAGGAGGAGTTCCGCAGCCTGTTCGGCAGCATCGGCGAGATAGAGTCCTGCAAGCTGGTGCGGGACAAGATCACAGGTGAGGCCCCCTCGCTGCACGGACAGGCGCTGCAGGAAAACTGACATCGTTTCGCGGTCGCTCGTTGTTTCGGATTATGTGTCGTAAACGAAAGCTACAAAGCTGAGAGGAGAGGTAGGGGGGAGATTGTAGATTAACCTACAGGGTCCAAGTTAAACTACGCGGTCGTTCCCTGAACTGTACTTCCCTCTAGGGTTTTCAACGCACTTGTTCCTGGTTTTTGGTTATACACTTTGTTGTACGTCGCTCTGGATAAGAGCGTCTGCCAAATGCCTGTAATGTAACGTAATGGGAAAAAAATCGTAATCGACTTGTCAGTCGAGCAGGAACTAGAACGCCTTCTGTGACGCGGATCTCGACGCAGAAGGAAATACCCTCCACGTGGCCAGCAGGCAGGCAGGCAGGCAGGCAGGCAGGCATGGCAGGCAGTTGAGGAGACGCTGCCGGATTTTGGCGGGGTGTGGCGCCGGTGGCCCCCGCGCTCCCGGGCGGAGCTCCAGCTCGTTACCGCGGAGCAGGAGGCTTCAGCTGGCCGGTGAGCCGCTGAGCGGGACGCAGAGCAGAGGTGTTTAAGCTGCGCTCCCCAGCTAATCACGCCTCTAATCCTGGACTAGTGGCTGTGTGGGTGGCGAGCAGATGGATGGGGAGGCTGCTCCGAGATAATGCCAGATAATGGCTTCCATTTTATATCCTACTTAGTGACACTTCGCTCTTGATAATCTCATTAAAAAAGGGGCCAGGCTAAAGCCACTGGTTTTAAGGGAAAGAGCGCGGAGCTGCCAGCCGTCGTGAGAAACACCGACTCTTGACCGCGGCGTGTGGGCTATAGGTCAGGCAGCAGCAGTCACACATAAGTGCAGGGTCGCTGTTTCCGATAATGGGCACAAAATACTGTGTGAAATAATGTGCATATATGCGGCAGAAATAGCACCTCCATGCCCCCCCCCCCCCCCCGCCTCCTTTCCCTTGAGTTATTTTTGAAGCGGAATGCTGGTGCGTAATTTCGTATGTTTTATGCCACATGCAGGATGTTTACAATCCGTGACTGAACGGTTGTTTGGATGCGCAGTAAGCTCCAGGACAAAATCTCACCCAGAATTCCAGTGACTAACGATTGTGCGGCAGCTGCTTTTGGATGCTGCCTGTGAATCGTCTTGCAGAGCTCCACGTTGGGATCCAAGCCATTATTTCCCCCTCTCAAACCTTGCGGCTCTTCGGTTCTCCGTCAGCGTTTAGACGTGTGCACGAAATTCCTTTACGAGCGGGCTCATGAGAGAATAAGATGTCAGCGTGGACATGGACACGCGAACATCTAGGCCTTTCGCGTTTGAATAGATGGGTCTTTCCCTCTCTGGACTCAGCCCTGTCAGTATTGATGAAGTGAAAGCCCTCTCAGGTACTGGCCACACCTCTGGCTCTACTCACGTCTGTCCGCACTCCCGTGTTTGCCGCGGTGAAGTGCCACCTCCGATTGTTTACTCTTTTCCCTCAGCCTTCCCGATATGCATGTAATGCACTGGGGACCTGCGGGTTAATCGTTTGTTTAATGCTAAGGTACACACCCGGAGAAAGCTCACACGCGTTATCCATCAGCAAGCAAATCGCCGTTTGACTTTTGTCTGTAGCGGAGAGGATAAAGGGGAAGAGCGCGTTTGGGTGTCGTCTCACCGATTCATGTCCGAATGCTGTTGTTCATTTTCGCGAGTGTGCCATCTGCATTTAAAAAAGGAAAGCTGACTATAAATGTAAAACTTGAAGTGCAAGGACAAGCCCATGTTTGAGGCTAGGGACAAAACAGATGGTGTTGCAGCAGACTCTGTGTGTCTTAAAAGGCATGAAGAAAGCTGAAAATCCGCAGTTATATTTATGCATCTTGAGCCAGTTCTGCTGCCGAAATGCCTCCGTTAGCCTCTAATAACACAAATAAACATATAGCCCTCGGGGAGAGGTAGTGATTTTCTTGTGAGCCAGGCAACATCTTGAATGAAAACTTTTAATGGAATACATTAAGAAAGTGTTAGTGCTTCTGGCCCTCAGCACACAGAAAATGGAAATGACTGATCAAGTGCCAGCTGGGCAGGAATTGGATCCTTGTCAGTTTCCCAGTTATTCTGGATCATGTTTTGCCTCCGACTGCATTTCTCCAGGAAAATGAATGCATTTGTATTTATAATGACATGGCAAAAAAAAGAGAGAGCCAGCACTTGGATGCTGGAACTTGAATAGATTGCATCTGTGACTTTTTTTTCAGCTGATAAGAGTTCTTTACATATTTATCTGAGCATATTCAGCATACAGTAAATAATTACAGCTCACATTGTAATAACTGAGATAAGAAAAATAGATATTTCAGTATATGTCCCATCTCAGCACCAGAAATCTATTGAAGGGAAAGCTTTAGCTGTAAGGCTTCTGCCCCTGTCTCTCAATTGCTTTCGTACATCGTAATACGCACAAATTAACAAGTCCCCCAGTGCTGAAAAACGAGGCTATTGAAACAAGTGTTTCGACACTTCCATACAAGTAATTTACCAGCCATGCGAAGCAAGAGAAGCCCCCCCCCCAATCAACCGGTCCCTTTTCATGCCTGTTTTGTCCTTGCTTCATTTAAAATGCCTAGCCAGGTGGCTCCTATATTTTTTTGCCTCTTTTAGCGCTGAAAGATTCATGAGTCCTGCTGTACTGCAGCGTGACGTCTCCAGGTGCACATCACGCACACCCGTAACCGCGGTCCATCACGCCCAAACCGCTTCTCGGACCCGCCGTGTCCCCGCCACGTGTCAGAGAAGGAGAGGCCGGGGCTTCACACACCATGTGACCTCTTACTCAACATAATGACAAGGCAAAACAAAACCAAAAAAAAAAATAATGTAATAAATAAAAACAACGAACAGATGTAGGCTGTGAAATATTAATCGTGATTGATGCCTGAAATACCGCGCCGTGTGCCGTGGCAACCCCGCTGAGAATGCTGGGAAAACCTGGTGCAGCTTGAACTCTGACTAAAGGAATGTTGTTTCTCCATCCCCGTCCTGGAAACATGTGGCATTTTTAAATACTGCAAATATGAACAAGGATATACTTTTATACATGCCTTCATTTTTTAAATATTTACTGTTTGAGTTGAAAAAATATTGCGAAAAGCTTCACAGGAATGCAATTATTTTATTAAGGCTTATGTTTCAAATCTTAAATTGTTTCTCTGACAATCATTGGGGTAATTATTTTGATTGTTGTTGTTTATTCTAATAAGGCCTCACATAAAAAGATAAACACTTTGGTATTAGGTACAATATATGCAAATCTGTTATAAATGGCTTTGGAATAATTTGCCTGTTTAATCAAAGCTCCTTTTAAATACATTTAACTGGCGTCTATTTAATTCTGTAAAAATGAGGACATTATCTCGGCAAATGATAATACTGTATATTATTTTCTTTTGTGAAGTGCAAAACAGTTTAGAGAAAGTGAGTGTTTTGATTGCCTGAGATGTCCATAATCCGAGGCAATAATTTATCTGGATATTTTTTGCCAACATATTATGATTATTTCTTATGATACAGCTTGTCGCCATATTCTCGCAAGCAAAGCCGCCATGCCTAAGCGTAACTGTTTTTTACAATCTGATTTCCAATGTAGACATTGCACTAGTATGACCGCTTGAAGATATAATAGGCAATAAATGAGAAATTGTTGGATGAACTGTATCATTTTTCACTGACAGAAATGCTGAAAACTTAGTTGACTGAGATCGGCATGGAATTTTGGAAGCATTGGTTGTTTTAATGGAATGCTGTTTCTAAAGACAGGAACAATTTATTCCAAATATGCAATTCCGTTCATTTAATTTGGAATGATTGGCTATGGGTTAGATAAAAATACACTTGTCCCCTTTAGTGAATAAATCTGCCAGCATTAGTTACAGTTAAAATAATACATAATTTCCTCTCATTGACTTTAATTTGTATCGGCATTAATAGCCAACATTTCAGTGCAAATGTAACAACTCCAGTAATGCTTTGCCATGACTGAGTACAAGTTAAAAGTAAAAATGAAGCAAAAAACAGAGCCCAATGCATTTAGCTTCTCTCTCAATGTGACAATTAATTCCTTTTGCATAATCAATCTTCCCCTTTTGTGTTCCCTCCTGAATTTAAACTCATAAATAAAAGCCTGCACGCTGATGGGGAAAAAAAAAGTAGGGTAGAATTCTTCCTTCCCTTCGGAAATGATGCATCTTGCTTTTTTGTATGACAATTAATACATTGTGAGGATGCATAAAATCGTTCCCTCAGTGAAGAATCGAGCACGGAGAATGCATTGTCTTTGAATAATTTCAGTTCCAATTTGTAACAATGTAAATCGCTTTGCCCTGTGTGACAGCAGAGTAGAGCAGTGCTCTTCTGTGCCTGACAAACTGCATTAGCGAAAAAAACATTACAGTCAATGCAATCTGCAAAACACTGCCAGTCTTACCAGCACAGATCCATCGAGCCTTATTGCAGTGCACACACAGGTTGTCGAACCTGTGGTACACATTAGAGTGCATTAAAAATAACACAAAGTATGAAAGGAGATGATTGTGGATGACATGTGACAAGACAAATGTGTCTTGATGTTGTTCCCTTAAGCTTGGTATCAACATATAGGCCCGTTTTAGCTGCAGCAGTGGCTGAAAAGCACCTCGCTCAGCAGGAGGCAAACGTCGAACCGTTTCCGAGTCTCAGACGCGGGGGCTCTCCTTCGTCTTCCTCTTCTGGGCCGATGTGCTGACGCGCTGCGCCCGTCTGAGTGTCATTTTGGCCCCGGGGTCTTAAGAACCCGAGGGCCGCGGAGCTGTAGCGCTCAGCAGGGGTTCCTTGCTCTGCCGTCAGTGTTGTCATTTCCTGGCCTGACGTAATCAGGGGTGTCCCAGATATACGCGGGGGCTGCTTTTCCCACAATCCTCTCAGACATCCCACACATTTCAGGGCTCCTGTCCAACTCGCCTCCGGCAGCAGCCACCTCATGCAGGAGGGGGGACGGGGGACGGGGGACGGGGGGGGGGGACAGGGGCTGGGAAGCTCCCGCGTAGCACAGTTGGCGGTATTCTGGTGACTGGGAACCTGTTTTAGTGATGCGCATTGAAATATTTTCCCTGTATTGGAAGTAATGAGGTTTAAAAATATGCTTATATTTGGTATTTGGATAGCACACTGGGATAAATCTGACATAAAACAGACATTTTGGAAATTTTGGAGATGCACAAAAGCAGCAGAAGCCATTAAATTCCAGGAACAAAAAAAAGTGTCAGAGCATCATGTTGAATTTGCCATCTTATATTGTTTCTTCACACCATATCCCATGACTGTTATATATGGAATAATTTCATCACTGCAAGCTTCCGAAGCCTTGAAATGTTTGGATTTTTTGGGGGGTTTTTGTTCACACTGCATCTTGTAAATGTTCAGAACGTCTCTGGTTCTAGGTTGATAATTGAGAAGTTTAATCAAGTGTGATTTGCTGAAAGAAACCAGGAGTGTGCAACTGGAACATGGAGCTATGAGTTTGCTCTCATTTTTCTTTTTCTTTTTACTGTGACTTGGTGAAGTGAAGTGAATCTCCCTCAACATTATCCTTGCATTGAAATGACAGCCAGGTTCTGCGGTCCACCAACAGTAATGTTGCACCAAAAGCTATTCAGCAGCTTGCCCTAGTCTACAAACGTCTGAATTCTAACTGGAACAAATCTAACATACAAGCATTCAGACCAAGGAGCCTTGCAGTCAAGTAGCAGCCCCTAAAAAAGATTATACTGAAGTTTCAGTGATGTTGACGCCATGATAGCCTCAAACTTTGCCTGACATAGTGTGTGTTAAAATAATGTTATGTCACTCTTTTTTATGTTGAATGCTGCTGTATGAATAATTTCCCCATAAATATTTATCAGTAAGTCATGTCATTATTAAATACATGAATTAAGTATTTTGCCTGGTAATAAACTGAATAGCAATGACTAAAATGACTAAAAGTATATAATACAATGGAGCATTTTAACAGTCAGAATACAATGGGGAATTTAAACTGTGAGCTTGTATTGACGGGTACAGAACATTAAAGTCTGTCTTTAAATCTTTTACATTTCAGCTGTGTGCGTGCATGTGTGTGTGTGTGTGTGTTTTTCTTTTTCTGTGTGCCACTGTGTGTAAGAATGTGTCTGCTCTTAGAAATGGCTAAAATCTTTATGAATATGATCATGAAATGCATTACTTTCTTCACAGTTTAAAATAGTGAACATATATGATTTCAGAGTTTATTGCTACATTTAATTATGAATCACGCAACTAATACATGGGATTTTTAAGAAAAATATGTCAATCAAGTACTTTTACTGGAGAAGATAAACATTTAATTGCTCTGTGCTGTTGCAGTACTTTCATTATACGGTGAGCTCCATAATGTTTTGGACAAATACATTTTTTCTTGATTTCTTGGCTCTGGACTTTTATTTAAGGGCATTTTTGTACACTTTGTTTTCACCATGTAGAAATGGCAGCACTTTTTATACATCTCCCCCCATTTCAGGGCACCATAATGTGTGGGACATGTTAATCTTATGTAAATGACTGTAGTCATGTTTAGTACTTTGTAGCTTATCCTTTGCATGCAATGTCTGCTTGAAGTATGTGACCCATACACATTGGCGGGTGCTGAGTATCTTCTCTGGTGATGCTCTGCCAGGCCTGTACTGCAGCCATCTTCAGCTCTTTTTCGTTTTTGGATGATGAATGTCTTGGCCAGTTTTTGGCTTTGAAAAACTCCTTTGTTGCTTTAGCAGTATGTTTGGGATCATTGTCTTACAGTAGAATGAAACGCCATTCAATGAATTTGGCATTTGCTTGAACTTGAGCCGATAAGATGCTTCTGTACCATTTAAAAATTCATTGCTATCAGTAGTTGCATCATCAGTGAAGCCACAACCACCATGTTTGATGGATTAAGGGGGCGTACATTGGATCTTGGGCAGTTCCTTTCGGCCTCCACACTTTGCCTTTGCCTACTTTATAAATAAAATTGCTAAATAGACTAATAAAATCAGAAAATGTTTCAAAAAAATTTAATTGTCCTCAGAATGCTGTTTAACAGATAGCTTAATAATAAAAGTGTATTTCTGTAAACCTACTGTATATAAGAAAAAATGAAATATTTGCTACGCTTGCAAGAAATATGGTTCTTGTTTCATTTGTTCTTTACATTAAGCCACCTATGGCAATGTATTGATTAAAACTGTATATGATAGTGTATTATAGGCAATTGTGTAGTTAGATGTGTTTACAAAACCAGTTTGAGAGTCTGGAGATATTTTTTTTTTTTAGCATTGCATTTCATGAAGTGCACCTCTGTTACCGTGGAGACCAGAAGTGTGTCCCTTGTTGCAGCAAGGGCAGAATGTTAGAACACCAGCAAGCAAAAAATAATAATTTGTTGTGACATATGGAAAAATATTTATCCCTGCTTTCTTTATAACTGTAATGTGATTACATTTAAGGCTGACCAAACAGATTTGCCTGTGTATGCCACAGGAGCATCGTACCATCAGGGTATGTTACCGTTAGCTGTATCCAACTCTGTCATCCACTGTTGACTGCACCCAAGGTTTTTTTTTTCTATTTAATGCTCTCCATTACTTACTTTTTGCCCTAAAATGGTCTCATGACAAATAAAAGGCAACCAGTCTAAGCGCCATTTTGTGACATTACGAGGAGGGGAAATATCAGCGTACCAGACATGACATCACCAACAAAGCCCTATAATTAAAATTCAGGAACTGTGAGAGCCATATAACTTGTCACATATGGCAGTGTTTGCATTGCCTGTGTACACGTATTAAGCTCTGGAGGAGACAGTGTGAGAAACTACGATAGGTCATGAAGCTTAGGGTGCTGTTTCAGCCTGGAAGGGCGACAGAGGGAAGTGAGGAAGAGCGCGTGTGAAGCAGAGTCACCCGGAAAGGCCTGAGGGGTGACCCGCCCCCCCACGGTGTGCGTGCGGTGTGGAGCAGCGGGACTCTCCCTGCAAACAGACTCATTTTCCCCCCCCTCTTCCTCATTCAAGACCCCGCTGCTTTTCAGGAAACAAGTAATGGCTTCTTCATAGCGTCTCCGAGTGGGGCCACTCACTGAAAATAGCACGAATTGCAGAGGAAACATATTTGACAGATAGTTTTTCTCCAGAATTTGATGTCGTTTTCAAACCGCGGACAGAATTGTCGAGGCCCTGCCAGCCGCTGAATTTTGAGCAAGTTTCTCACTGCCTGCAGATGCTGCTGGAAAGGGACAGCTGCTATACAGCATCATTGCATAACTGTGGGAATGTCAACACTGATAAGAGCAATGGCCTGCAGGCTATGTGCTAACTTAGGATCGCTTATGATCGTAGGTTAGATGGACAAAAATTGAACCCTGAATAATTTCTTTATCATTTAAGCGTTGCCTTTCAAATTCTTCCAGATTTATCACAACCAAATTTATCACACCCATGCTTGAGAATTAAAATAAATGGAAAATAAAGATTTACCCTCATTAAAAGCTCATTAAAACAGCGATGTGTCATTTCTGTTTGCATTTTTAATTCTAATTTTAATTTAAGTAAATTTTGCCATTAATATTTTTTAACAGACTAATTTTCTGTGTTTGCTCCCCCATTAGATTGTATTTATTCTGTTATTTTAATTTGGTTCTTGATTTTCTTAGAACAATTTTATATATTAGATGAATTGTGTCGCTTTAAGGGTATCTCCAGCTCATTTTGAACAGCAATCCCATTTATCTTTTAAACATGTTGCAGTGGCAGGTCATGGTGTAGCGCTCAGCTCTCTCGTTCTGCACGTTTCAAGCTAATTCCAAGGGCTACTGTACACAGCAAAGGAAACTGCACGAATGTCAGAAAATCGAGTTTTCCCTTCAGATACTAAATGAGCATTTACAGCATAGGGAGTACAAAAATCACTTCCTGAACTGATGGCTTGCTTGAAAAAAAAACAAAAAAAACACATGATCATCACTTTGAGCGGCCCTGATGCTGACCTTAGAAAAGAAGAGGCTTCAGCACAGCTCTGGCTGCTTTATGAGGGCTCGGACCCGACGCAGCGCTGGCTGCTTTATGAGGGCTTGGACCCGACGCAGCGCTGGCGACAGCGACGCCCCTGGCGGTGTGGGGTTTCATCAGCAGCTCCGCGCTTCAGTGGCGTCGCGCGCGGGAACAGAGTGTCCAATTCCCCCGCGCCCCGCACCCCGCAGCCCGCGGGGAGCGCCAGGCCGCGGCTGACGCACCTGCGCTGCGCCGCCGCGGCTATTTCGGGCGCGTAGCGCGGCGGGCCGGACCCGCTGAGCTTGTGTACACGCGGAGGGGAGCCGTTGTTGTGACAGGCGGTGCCAAGCCTGCCTGCCCGTGTTGGCCCACAGTCTATGCTGCAGCTCTCTGCCCACGTCAGCGTGCCTGGGGGGGGGGGAGGGGGGGGGGGGGAGGGTTGATTCAGTGAGGGTGGGAGAGGGGAGTTCGTTAGTGCTTACGTTTCCATCTTCTCCACGCGCCCTTGTGAGAGGAGAGAGCGCTGCGTTGTGGACAAAGGATTTTTGTTTTTTGTTTTTTAATTGTCCTTGCATAATGAAACCGAATCAGATATTTAATATTTTACAAAGTCGTACTTGAAATGGTCGGTTTTATAATTGCGGTGAAATTGGTTCATCGGGAAACGTTCAGCACCGGGAGAGACTGAATCTGTGCGCGGGCAGAATCCCACACGGGGGACGTGCCGAGGACGGTTCTCCCTGGGGTGTTCGGCCGCTGTGCTGACTCTAGGAAGCTGTCGACCCTAGAACCCCCCCCCCCCCCCATCCCCATCCCCATCCCCTCCCCCGCGGTGCCGCGGCTGGATGCTGGTGGGCGGAATCCCCACTGCAGCAGCTGCTCTGTCCTACTTCTCCAGGCGGGAGGAGCTGAGCCCTGCCCGTCAGCCGTGCCAACGCGCAATTGGACGGAGTGACTGGCGCCAAACCCCAGAGAGCAGAGTGTGGGGCACACTGGAAACGCTGAGAGAAACCCTAAAGCACCGTGTGTGGCTGCTAGTGTCACACACACACACACACACACGGTGGAGAGTTATGTGCTCAGTAGGGCCAATGGAGAGGTCTGTGGAGATTGCAGGAGTGAGCAAACGCACACAAAAAGGGAAGAAGACTGCGGATACTCTCTCAGCCTGTGCGCTGGGACATACTGGCATTCTACTCAGACTGTATTGCTGTGTGCTGTACTACTGTGCTGACACGTCTATGGTGCTATGCACATGTACTTTCTGAGAATGCACTTTGCTGCTAGCCTTTTGTAAGTGACGCTTCTGAAGCTTTGATGAACCCTGTGAGGCAAAGGGGGGTGGTTTAGGGTACTCTGTTTCGGCTAATTGTGTCTGTGTGCTGAGTATAGGAAGAGATGTCTCACATGAGACACTTTGATATTAAATATATCCATGTAGCCCATAGATATTTTTGTTTTTCTATTTCTGTACCTTTGGAGTACAGCTTGTCAGATCAGTGTCAGGGAGATTACTGTAAAAACAGCGGTGAAGTGGGGAGATTCTCTTTAGGACAGGAGGGCTTTAATTAACAATGGGGAACGATAATCCGGGTAATCCACTGAAAGTGAGGGAGAGGCATGGTGTTTCATGTGAGGAATACCGCTCCACTCCAGCCCAGAGCTGTAGCTCGGGTGGTGTTTATTTGGTAGAGCAGTGTGCTGTTCCACATTTGTGATTCACTTTGTCTTTGCACTGTAGACTCACTGCTGTCTGTTTCAATTACCAGGGATAACTGCACAGCGCCAGTTGGAGTTACCAGGCACTTTTACAGCCTGTCATGCAGCCATACTTTTACTCGTATGTTAAATGGTTGACCGATGAGACGTGCAGAAGTGAAGGACTATAGCAAGAAAAGAGGCTTAAGAAGTCATCAATAACAGATTTACCCTATGTACGCTGTCAGAGCTTGTCCTTGGTTTGCACTGCTCAGATTCTGTTGATGAACTTGTGCTTCAACTTTTTTGCAATATCGCTCTTCTCTCCTATTTCCAGGGCAGAGTTTGGGTTATGGCTTCGTTAACTACATCGACCCAAAGGACGCAGAGAAAGCCATCAACACGTTAAACGGTCTCAGACTCCAAACCAAAACTATCAAGGTAAGAACAAGAGAAGCCTTTCGTATGTGGGGGTGTAATGGGATTTCTGTGTTGATAGAAAAAAATGAATCCATGCTCGGCATGAGCAGGTAACTGCTGACAGACTTCTGGACTTTCATCACTTTCACCTCTCTGGGTAAAAGTGCCGCTTGTGGCGCATGAGTGAGCACCATGGTCTCCGATCGAACGCGGCCCGGGCCAGTGGCGTCTATGGCCGACAGCTCTGCAGGGGCGGTGCACAATTGGCTTTGCCCAAAGGACATATGGGAGGGATTCATTTGGTGGGGATAGTAGTGTTCATTGCTTGAGCCACCCCTGTTTGCCAGCTGGGTGCCCGTGGGTTGCTCTCTGGGAACGCGTATGATTGGGTCTCCACGGCCCAATCATACGTGTGCCCATGAGAAGAACCTATGAGTTGTCTTCACTCTCTCAAGCCAGCAACAAGGGCCATATTTCAGCATGCTTGTACATAGAGTGCAGTCTGTAAGTATTTGGACAGTGACACCATTTTTGCTGTTTTGGCTCTGTAAGTCTTGTCTTCAGCAAGAGAAGCACGTGTTCAGTTGGATTCAGGTCTGGTGATTTACTTAGTCTGATAGGATAATTCCACTTTCTGGCCCTGAAACCTCCTTGGTTGCTTTAGCTGTATGTTTGGGGTCATAGTCCTTCTGCAAGGTGACATGCCATCCAATGAGTTTTGGCATTTGGTTGTATCTGAGCAGATTAAATGTTTCTGTACACTTCAGAATTCATCCTTCCAGTGCTGTCAGCAGTCACATGATCAATAAAGACAATTGAGCCAATTCCAGTGGCAGCCGTACATGCGCAAACCATAACACTACCTGTACCTCCATTACCAGATGTAGTGGTGTGCTTTGGATCATGAGCAGTTCCTTTCTTTCCCCACACTTTCCTCTTTCCATCACTTTGCTACAGGTTAAGACTTGTCTGTCCCAGAACTCAACAGTTTTTTATATAATTTTTAGTATCCGAGTAATCTGTGATCTTATGTCCTTGAGGCTCATAAGTAGTTTCACTCTTGCGAGGAACCCTCTGAGGTTGTGCTGTTGTTGTCTTATCTTCATGGTTGTTCTTGGCACATCTGTGCCCACATCCTGGAGAGTGTTTGTTTTTCACAATTGAAAGTATTTGTCGGTCATCCACTACAGTGGTCTTCCATGATCCAGTGTTTTCGCCATGTCTCTGATCAACTTCAGATTCAGATTTTTCATCCTCAGGATGGTCTGCTGTTACAGGCATCAACACGTCTTTGGTCCTCATGTTGAGAGACAAAAGCAACGGACTCCAAATGCAAATGCCACACCCAGAAAGAACTCTAGATATTTTGTTAGCAAAATGTGTGTGAGCTAATGACGCAATGGCACACAGCTGGCCAAGAAACAGCTGAGCAGCCAATTGTCCAATTACTTTTGCTCCCCTAAAATGGAGGGGCTATGCATAAAAAGGGCTGCAATTTCTACACCGATCACCCAATATGGATGTGAATACCCTAAAATTTGAACTGACAGTGTGTACTTTAACCTCGTAGCCATTGTTTAATTTGAAATACAACCATGCTGGAGTACAGAACCAAAATGGCAAACATTATGGTCCTGTCCAAATACTTATGGGCCGTGTTGTATAAGGTGAAATCATAAAAGCAATAAACATAGCAAAAAAAAGATCATGCTAAACGGAGAGATACTATTATTAAATGCTGCTCATGAGTTGAACAGAAGCATTAGGCACGGGGAGATTTTGCTCGGAACACAGGAAACGGGGAGAAGAGGAGGAGTAATTTCATGATGCTACCACACGTCCTCTTTAATGGCATTATCTCTCCGGATGGAAACGGCGCTCGGTCTTTCCTGGAATGGCAGAGATGCGATGCTCACATTACTCAGCGTAATCAGTTTTTGCGCTATCCTCCGCCTCTTGTTTTACAGTGAACCACGCCTGCCCTTGCTTTCTGTGATCTTCGCTCGATTATTCCGAACGCAATCACGGCACATTTTCCCTGACAAGCTCTGAATGCGGGGGCACTGCGCGGTGTCCCGGTCCCTTACAGTCAGGAACATGACAGCCCCCCCCCCCCCCCCCCCCCCCCCAGCGGAGGGAGGTGTTCGAGGGCGGAATGAAAGAACAAGGCACAGCAGTTTTTTTTAAATCAGCCAGGCCTCTTTGAGGTCTGTGTTGAGGCCGGGTTTTCAGGAATAATGGAGACGGCCGCGGCAGAAGAGGCGGTTGCTTCAGCCTCAGTTTCGCTACCTTCTCGTAACTCACTCAAAATGAAATGAGTCACACCGTTACCATTCCCTCATTCCCACCCCTCTTTTTTTTTTTGGGAGACAACCTTCTCTGTGCTCTCAAACGGAGAACACGTTTTGGCAGAGGCTGGGACGAGGGTGACGCCGCCTCAGGGGCCGAAACGCACGTCGCGAGGGACCCGCCACGCCAGAGCACGTGACACGGGGAGGATCGGCGGAGCGTGGCTACCGCTTCCCCGGGGGCGAAGCAAAGCGCACCGCTTGCTTCCTGAACGGTGCTGTCAAAACCCGGAACGTTCACGGTTCTGGTGCTTTCTTGAGTCGCGGTGTTTTCCTCCCCCCCGCCCCCGCGCGCTCTCCAGCACGTGTGTAATGAAGCAGCGATCTTCCGTGTCTGTCCCCTCCGCACACACGAGTTCACTGAGTAACACACCAGCGAACAAGTCTCTGTTCTCCTTAATGCGCGGTGCCCGTGGTCCGCCTCCTCCTCTGACACGCGATCCGCGCGGTCTGTTTCGTCACATCTGATTGAGTCAACCCTACAGACCACCCCCCCACCGACCACTCATGGGAATGTCTACTTATGCCCTTCAGGAGTAATGCCCTGCCTGAACATCTTCATGCAGTATCTTTCGTTTTGATGTTGATATGCTCCCTTTGTGTTCTTTCTATAAAGTAAAATCAATTTCAATAAGGCCTCTCCCCTAAAATCAGGAAAAAAAGAACCTTTTTTACAACTTCTAATAGCGTTGTTCAAGGTCGTTCTTGTCTTGAAATATCCATTCACTGCCACAGGCCTTTCTCTTTGGACCAGAGGTTATCTTAAGCAGCCATGAAAATGAAGACAGACTCCCTAATAGCAGTAGACAGCTATGTCTTCCAGCCCAATGTGGAAAGGGCAGAGAGCTAGCTTTTCTTATCACTTGAAGTGCTCTCTGTGCACTGATATGCTCAAACGCATGCTTTGGCAAGAGGAGCATTTAAAATATTTATCGTGAGGAAAGGTATTCCCAGTTTCGCGTTGTTATGTTTGTGTGTTTATTTATGTGCTTGTATGTGTGGGTGTCTGTGTGTATCTGTGTCTATGTATTATGTAAATGTGCTTACATGTATGTGCCTGGTCGTATTTATGTCATATGCATGTATGTGCCTGGTGCCTGTATCTGTGTGTATGTATGTATATTTGTGCATCTGTGTCTGTGTAGACATGCCCGTGTGTGTGTGTTTGTATGTCTCCGTGTGTTTGTATTTGTGTGTTTGTGTGCACGTGCGTGTGTGTGTATGTGTGTGCATGTCTGTGTGTGCCAAGCTGTAGTCACCACTCCACAGTGTGCAGATGTAGGTTGGCAATGTAGTATAATGTTTAGGGAACTGAGCTTGTAACTGAAGGTTGTGGGTTTGATTACTGGCCAGAGTACTGCCATTATAACTTTGAGCAAGGTACTTAAAATTGCTTGGATAAAAAAATATGTGTAACCAACTGTGTAAATGGCTTGTATGTAAAAAAATGCAATCTGCGTTAAGTCACTCTGTGTAAGAGCATTGGCTAAATGCAGTTAAAAATAAAGCGCTGCTTCAGCCCCGGTCTGCAGTTTTCACACACGCACAGGTGGCGTCTCTGTTTTTATTCTTGTGGAATCCGCCTCTGCGGCACCTCTCAGTTTCCCAGCTCAATTTTCCCACCGTTGCCCTGCGAGATGTGGCGGGAAGCAGCCGCTGGAGGTGAGAAGACTGGAGCCCCACGGAGGGAGGAAAAGCACACACACACACACACACACACACACAGTCACACACTTTCCCGCATGCACACACACACACATGCACACGGACACACGCATACAAGGGCACACACACACACACGCACACACACAGTCACACACACACGCACACACACACGTACACATGCCCGGGTGCACACACACACACACATACTCCCATACCAATGCTGGCATGCACACACACACACACACACCCACTCCACACAGCCAGATGAGGTGTTAATGGATCAGACATCTGGAGCTGTATGACAAGGAGAGAAAGAAAGAGGAGAAAAAAGAGGAAGTGAGGAAAGGAACAGAATGAAACCAGTGAAGTGCAAGTGAAGAAGAAAAAATCTCCACATTTCTTTTTCAGCTTTCATAAATTCTAACCTGATTTTCTGTGATATACAGTGCTGGGTTTATGCACGTCTGTTCTACAGTGTCAATAACTAAACTAGTAATACTAGATGTCTAATAAAAACCTCCTAATATTAATGAAACAAAAATTTCCACTGCTGTCATAGTACTCGTGTTTGTGGGCCTGTTTTCGGGCCCTTGGTTGTTTTGATGTGGTCTTCGATAAAGAATTAAAATGTGTGTTGAGAGGGAAGGGTATGTGAATCCATGTGTGCATGCGGTGTGTGTGTGTGTGTGTGAGGATGCGTGTGGCTTGAGAGCATGTAAGCGTCTGTGTGTGTGTGTGTGTGTGTGTGTGTGTGTGTATGTGAGGATGCGTGTGGTTTGAGAGCGTGTAAGTGTCTGTGTGTGTGTGTGAGGATGCGTGTGGCTTGAGAGCGTGTAAGCGTCTGTGTGTGTGTGTGTGTGTGTGTGTGTGCGGGCTCTGTCCGTGGTGCTGAAGTGCTGCAGGCTGAGGACGCGCTGCTGAAGGAGCAGTGGAGAGACAGCTGGTGGCGCGTCTGACTGTTTCTTCTGTGCAGACAGCTTTCTCACTCAGCTCTCACAGCTAGGGCCACAAGCAGAAGGTTTACTGCGTGATTCAGACAGGGAGATGTGGCGACACCCACACCCTAACAGTACCCATGTAATCCCTCACATTTGCGCAGACGCACTCACACACACGCGCGCGCGCACACACACACAGGCATATACACACGCAGGCATATACACACATAGTAATTAATGCCATATACATTCCTGTATCATATGATTTTTGCAAGCAAATTTTTCACAGGGACATCAACATTTACACACACCTTATATTTTGAGCTCTTGATTGCTATAATTTGCGTAGCACAGCCTGTTCAGACCAAAATGTAGTCTACAGTTCTTGCATGCATTTTGACATCAGTATCAGACTTCATACAATGTGCTGACTGGTGCATACAAAGTCAAGTCTGGTGGGACGAACAGTTCAAAACAAACTAAGAGTAATATCTGTGTTTGAAAATAGTCGAAATCAGGCTTGTCATTGATTTCTGGTCTCCTGTTGCCGTGTTACTGTCTCTCTGTCTCCAGTTAATACTCTGTTGCCGTGTTACTGTCTCCCTGTCCTGTGCAGGTGTCATACGCCCGGCCCAGCTCGGCCTCCATTCGAGACGCCAACCTGTACGTGAGCGGCCTGCCCAAGACCATGACCCAGAAGGAGCTGGAGCAGCTCTTCTCCCAGTACGGCCGCATCATCACCTCCCGCATCCTGGTGGACCAGGTCACAGGTATCCATGGGGCAGCTTTTCATTTCAACACGCACACACACACACACACACACACACATACACACACAGGCGCACACACGCACAAACAAACACACACACTGAGCACACACAGCCCAAGCCTGCACGCAGGGGGCATTGTGCATGGTGAATCCCGTCGTACTGCTCTTAGATCCATTTCAGAGGCTTTCTCCCCCTGTGGCAGACTCCAGTGTAATGTGTAACACGCACCGATGAAGCAGAAAGAGAGCAGCACTTTGCATGCCAGCGTAAACCCACGTTCATTTGCTTATGCAGATGAAATAATTTCTTCTAAAAGGTCCCTGTGTTCCTCTGTTTCCACAATGCATGTTGCTCAGCACACAGGGAGAAACAAAGAGCCAGAGAGTGGAGGCCGAGGAGATGATAACACTGATGACAGCCTTATACTCCCGTATTGTAACCTCGTCTCAAACCACTTTCATAAATAAATAAACCCTTGTCTTGCCTAAATGGCCGTAGAACGAATTATAGCGGTGCATTCCGTGGAGCAGTGTGTCCGAAAACATCTCAATAATTCAGGATATCGCGAACCATAACACCCCTTTTTTTAGATGTCGGACATCTTCGCGGCGGTGTTCTAGAGGAATCGGGCTCTCCTCGGGTCGATCTGCTACGATTCGCGTCGCGCTCAGACGGGGAACGCAGGCAGGGCTGTGGGAGTGGGAGGATGGCGTAGCGTAGCTTTAGTAAAAAAAAAGGCTTTCTTGGCTCGCGTGCTCCCCCTCGCTCACCCCTCCCTCTGACACACGCAGCCCCTGCCCGGCCCGGAAACGCCTCCCGGGAGGCAGGGGGATCCGCTGGAGGAATTTTAATGACTAATTAAATTTTAGTTGCCGGTGATTAAGAAACAAGGAGGATTTTAGAGGACCCAGAGAGCTCGGTGTTGGCAGATCCTTTCAGTTCATGCTGCAATAAAGAGAAATGGACCGAAAATTAAAACTCTCAAGCGATTTGGTGGGAAGGAGAGAGAGGGAGGGAGAGAGCGAGGGAGAGGGCAAGAGAGACAGAGGAGAGCAGAAAAGTACACTCACATACGCGTGCACACACACACACACACACACGCGCACACATTTTAGTATCAAAGGGATGCCTTTGTCCTTCACAGTGAAGGAACTGGCTATTTATGATTGCCTGAAATGACTAGGTCTTTTAATAAAAATTAAGTAGAGGTGCTGCGCATCCTGAGCACATCTCAATGTCGCACGACTGCTTCCGGGAATGGATGTCAGAGGACCTTGAATTTAACGCCAGCCAGCTAGTGTGACATTATCAGCGTATATGGGAGTGTACTGAGCCATCGTCTTGCTTCAGGACTATGATGTTGCATCAGGGCTATGATGGAAAGGAAATATACAAACTGTCATTTTCACTGAAATTAGTGGAGTTTAAGGCATGATGTGCTCTGAATTTTTATATTTAGTTTCCCCCCCCCCCCCCCCCCCAACCATAAGAACATGCATTCCTTTTTTTATTTTCCTAGGTCTTTTTGCAAATTACTGTAATTAGGTTCAATTCTTTATAAATAATATGGCTCAATTTCGAAAAACATTTTGCCTATCTTTGTTGCAACTGTCTGAATCCTGACTTAATTAATTACAGATTATCCAGATTATTTCAAAGGCCAGCTCGCCCCAAGCACATTGCCTGTCGCAGAGAATAATTATGTTGATTGAACAATCATTTTCACCTGACATGAGACATTACATTGTTCTGGGCTCGCTTTCCCATCACCCCAGTAGCAAGCCACCATAATTTCTCTCCCAATGCTTCCTGACATTCGGCAAACACGTTCTGTGGGTGACAACGGAGGCGGAGTTTGGCCACTGATTGGCATTTACGGCTCTCTTCCCTTCTCATTGATCCGTTCGAAAGGAACGTGCATATTCCTGCACCTCTTCAATTGGTGGACATGAGCAAATACCGAAGAGCCCCGTTTCTATATTATACCAGTGTCTGTAACCTTTGGGGAACAATTGAAGATCATGAGGTTCAATAGAAACATCCAGTTTAAACCAACATCAGGGAGAATGGAAATATAATATCTGTTAGGCTTTGATCAATGGTGAAATATTCAGAGCAGCACTGCAGGGTCCTGCGCATGGCAGTCAATACGCCTCTCATCAATGGGAGCAAATACAATGGATCCGCGGAGCTGCCTTTTACATGCTGCTTTTCTTAAGTGAAAAATGACTGCTTCGCCGCTGTTCCCCTGGGCGGTCCCCGCAAAGCCCTCTTTCAGAAGAGCTACACACACAGCACAAACACGCACTCGTACAGAAAGAGTAGGAGAGAGCGCAAGCACACACAGCACAAACATGCACTCGCACACTCATACAGAAAGAGTGGGGGAGAGCGCAAGCACACACAGCACAAACACACACTCGCACACTCATACTCAGAGTGGGGGAGAGCGCACGCATATAACACAAACACACACACAGCACAAACGCGTACTCACACACTCATACTCAGAATGGGGGAGAGCGCAAGCACACACAGCACAAACATGCACTCGCACACTCATACAGAAAGAGTAGGGGAGAGCGCAAGCACACACAGCACAAGCACACACACAGCACAAACGCGTACTCACACACTCATACTCAGAATGGGGGAGAGCGCAAGCACACACAGCACAAACACGCACTCACACACTCATACAGAAAGAGTGGGGGAGAGCGCACGCATGCACATTACACATGCATGTGGAGGGATGGCCTGAACACGCATGCGCACACACACACAGCATAATTACATACACAGTGATACAAAAGGAGTGGCATTGAGAGGTAAAACTTAACACGTGTGCATATTCCATATAGTAGAAGCACAGATGTTTGGGGTGTTCTGAGCATAGATATAAATACACGCATCTCATAATCACACATGTGCTTGCATGTGCACACGCAGTAAAAAAACAGAACACAATCTACTACCTCCCTGCTAAGAGTTTCTTTGTGGAAATAAATATGCCAAATACAACAGTTTCCTTATCATGGATTTGAATATGTTTGCATTCCTTTTTATATCCTACAATGCTACATGTAAACCTCTTTGTGGCTTTGCTTGCTGGTGTCAACCATCCCTGCTATTAAAGGTGAAATATGCCCCCTATTTCCTCTCATGACAACAACATTCTTCCATAACCAACAGCACCGACGCTACAGAGAGTACATTGACTTTGTCACCTTGACCTCAATAAACCCAAATATGCAGACAGATGGTTTTTGCTGAACTTTTACAAAACGTGCCTTATTTTTACCTCTTCTTCAAAGACTTCTCTCCCGCGACTTCTCAAAGACCACCTGCGTCAGCACAAACCGAGTTATATATATAAAACAAGGGCACTTCTCCCGCGAGCTGAGTGGGGGAAGGCAAACGCCGGAGTTGTCTTTGTAATGTGTTTATTGCGCGGGTTTAATAAACGCTCCGCTGTGTTAGCGGTGTTAGCGGAGTCGCACAAAGGCGGGAAAACGAGGGGTTTCGGAGGAGCGCTCGCGTTCGAGCCGGCGGAGAGAAGGCTTTCATTAGCGGCACGGGCCCTCAGATCTCTCCAGATTTCCCCGAGGACTGTTTTCATTTTGTCTTTAAGTGTCGAGGAGCCGCGCGTGTGCGGTGGGCGGGCGGAGAGCTTTGTCAGGGCACCGTCAGTTCCTCGCTGCTGCCGTCTTCCCTCGTTCTCCCGGATTATTAATAAACCAGCGATTCTCACCGTACAGTACGCGCGTTGGCGGGCCGAGATAAGTACAGGTGGAGTTACATAACCTGTGAATGATTACAGTATAGGAAAGTGCCTTTAGCGGGCTACACTGTGTAGCCTGATGCTACGCGGCCTGACTGTGATAAGTGGCAAAACCAGTGGAAGCTGTCGGGGTCACTGCGATATTTTCTTTGTCTTCGTTTCGAGGTTAAGAAAGAACGGCCGGACGGCCCGTGTTGTCAAACGCGGAAAAGCTCGCGGAAAATATAAATGCCACAGTCGACGTTCGCACTGTCGTTTAGATTTCCTCTGCCGCCGCAGAGACTCTGCAGCTTCGGCCTCAACTCCGGCGTTTCCTCTGCGTCTCCGTGGAGCCCAACAGGGAACGGCTGACGGACTGGCGATTCGCCCAATGAGCTCCCCTCGCAGAGATGAGAGTTGTCAGCACATTACTGGAAAATAACAAGAGATTGCACCGGCGGTCTTAGTCATGGTCCTAATGTCCCTCTTCTTCTTCTTTTAGCTCGAATGACTGCCCCCTCTCACTCTCTGTCCATTAGATCCACTCCCCAGCGCTGACATCCACAGTGCACGTAATTGGGTTAGTGAAATTCACATGGAGGACAGTAATGCTTCTAACATGGATGTCAGGGGCCTATAGCTATTAAGCATATCGGAGCAGGAGTGCCGATCTAGGATCAGTCTCGCCTTTTTTTAGCAATATAGAGTTTTAAAAGGATAAAGTTAAAGGATATAGACAGAGGGATCTAGATCTAGATCAGTACTCCTTTTCTGTGATGCTTTTTGAAGAGGAGAGGAATTGGAGGCAGTCCTCCCTTCAAAAAAATTAATTCCCAAATCGTCGTGGCACTGTGCTGTAATTTTAAATATGTCACTTACAGTTGAAAAGATTGCAGCCATAGCCCTCGTATGCAGTGCTTTGTTTTGTTGGATATTTTTCTATGCTGCCGTGAGCATCAGGGCTCCACTCATTATGTTGTGAAAGATGGGGGGAAAAAAACGAGCTCCCTGCTTGGCTTCCTAAATCTGCTCCACTTTTCCAAGGCTTCCTTCCTCACTGACCTGACTTTCACCCTGAAACTGGCGCTGCGAACCATCAGCCACGCCTGCAAACCCCTTCGATTCACAGCGTGCCTGTGCCGTGGACGAATCCGCTGCCGGCCTAATTAAAAAGTACAGGTGCAGGAGGCGCCTAACTGTCAATAGGGGCGAATGCTGTAGGCTGAAGCACAGCACTGTTTGGGTGAATGGTAAATGGTAAATGGACTGCAGTTATATAGCGCTTTTATCCAAAGCGCTTTTACAATTGATGCCTCTCATTCACCCATTCACACACACACACTCACACACCACCGGTGAAAGGCTGCCATGCAAGGTACCAATCAGCTCGTTAGGAGCAATTAGGGGTTAGGTGTCTTGCTCAGGGACACTACGACACGCCCAGGGCGGGGGATCGAACCGGCAACCCCCCGACTGCCAGACAGACGCTCTTACCTCCTGAGCTATGTCGCCCCTAAGAACAGTGAAAGAACAGTGTTCTGCGCTGAAACGATTGTACTCAAATGTTTGCTCAGAGCTGCACGTATCAAAAGGGCCTGATTTAAATAGACAATAAGACAGCCCAGGATAAAACATCAATAAGCAAAAAGCAGCATGGTGAGTGGAGAGAGAGAGATATGACAATAAGAAATGCTTCTCCATGCCTATGGAGCTGCCATTCCGAACAGTGTTATGCAAATAATTCTCCCTGCGCGCTGCCATCGAATGCGGCTCCCCTGGGCCAGCGGAGCGGGCCTCATTAAAACCAAGCCTCGCGCGTTTATGCAGACCCACACAAGACCTCCCGGGCGGTCCTGATTTTAAATGTTACTTTTCAGGTGGCGGTTATGAAACAGTCGCTCTGAAATTGCTTGAATGTCAATCCTAATGCCACGTGACTAAGTGGGAGGGGGGGAGGGGGGGGAGGGGGGTAGGGCTGTGAAGTGCGGTAGGCGTATTGCCCTTAGCAATCACTGCCGCCGCAGCTCGGACCAGAGTCGTGGGGGGGGGGGGGGCTCAAATGTTTTACAGAACCAGCAGAACAGCTGCAGCCCGCTTGTGCAAAATACCTGGTTTCTGTTTGACAGACAGCACTGTTTGCTGTTGTTCCCTCAGATTTGTTTCCCTTGCATTACAGTGCATAAACACATTAGGTACTTTTGACAGTTCTTTCTTGCACTTTTAATTTATTTTGACGCAATGTTCTGTGATTAAATTCTTCCTCGTTTTTCTCCATTTCATTAAAAAAAATATTAAGGAAACATTAAGGAAGTCACAGAGGGAAAAATCATAGAATGTCATTAAATGCTATTATGTAACAACTAAAAGCAAATTATGTATTTTAGAAAAGACATGGATTTGTGATAATCAACTTTGAACAACAGCAATATTCCAGACTCCCAGATGTGTTTTTCTTTTCCAGTCCACACATATGGCAGTGTATGTGTATGTGCGGTATGTCTGTAGTATTCTACAGCACAGGGTGAAGAGAGCCCTGCGTGTGGTACGCACACACACACACACGCAGCCAGGTGAAGTAAAAGTGTCCCCCTCTTGTTTCTGGTGTGCTGGCCCCTCAGGCGGTTCGCGAGGCGTGGGGTTCATCCGCTTTGATAAGAGGATAGAGGCCGAGGAGGCCATCAAGGGGCTGAACGGACAGAAGCCCTCCGGCGCCGCCGAGCCCATCACCGTCAAGTTCGCCAACAACCCCAGCCAGAAGACCAGCCAGGCCCTGCTCTCCCAGCTCTACCAGTCCCCCAACCGCCGATACCCGGGGCCCCTGCACCACCAGGCCCAGAGGTTCAGGTAATACCCCTGGGGGAGGGGGGAAAGGCAGCCCCGCGGGTCTGTGGGCCGCTTATACGTTTCGTCAACAGGCTGGCTTTTTGTACTTGGTGATAATGTGGAGAAATTCCAAAATGGTTACCACAAGGGTTAAAAAAAGAAACAACATGACAGTTAAGTCACGTCACCTGTAATATTGAGTGTGCAATTTTGATGTGTTACCGGTTTTAGAAAAAGAGCTTTCGCAGTGCCCCTGTGGTTTTACCAAACAGGCCGCTAGGGAAGGCAAAATCTTGACAAATGTCCCAGGCGCATTAAAAAAAACAGGATATGGTGTGAAAAAAAGCTTGGGTTTATCCCCCCAGCTCCATGAATATAAGAGAGGAGCTGTTCATAAGAGAGTGGGGTTCTGTCACGCACAATGTCTTCACTGGAATACTATGGAGTCGCATTTCATTCCCCTGCCATGTGTTCATTCCATTTTCACATCTAAAATGACATTTCACTGGCTGTACTTCTACGTGTATCACACTTAAAATGTGTATGTCATCTACAAATATAATCCATAAATGATAACGGTTAAATCACCCTGTTCTTGCGTATGGGTTTGAATGCGCTTGCTGTAGCATCAACTCCAGTATTGGACAGTGCTCTTACCTGATTTTCTGTTTTTTGTTGCAGCTATGCTAAGCCTAGAGATCAAAAGGGGCTATAATTAAATGTTTCCTGTTTTATGTTCCCTATTTAAAGTTTCTTTATGAAAAAATAAACAAGTGAGGATAAATGATCTGCTTGAACCATGAGAACTCACCGGAAACCAATTAAAAATGTACATACATCGCAAAATGTATAACCACACACAAACGCCAAAGGAATTTCAGAGAGCGGACATTATTGATGGAACAGCTTGTCTGTACTGAAAACAGAAATTGCAGAACATTGCTGCAACAAAAATGTACATGGCCCATTTTCAACCTCTGCAGGAAAACTGTCTCTAAGAAGGGAAAATTGCCTTCCGTACTATGAACCAGAGGATGAAAGATTATCTAAGCCTGGAAAACATTGTAAAAAGGCTTTCAAGGTGGACAAAGCAGGCTAGCTGGTCACCAGTGTGTTTACAGTATATGCCCAACCACATCATATGTCAGTTGCATGTAGCTCTATAATGTACAACTTAAAGCTTTTTCTATTGGCTAGATGAAAAGAAAAAAAAAACAGCACACATTCCATTTATTAGTGTGGTTTAGCATTGCTAATGCACAGCATGAACAAATTAGCATTATTATTTTTGTGCCAGGACTTAACGTAATGGAACATGTACAGTGTAGAAAAAAAAACTGGGTTGATAAAGGAAGGTCTCCCATCTGCATGCATTAAAAAATGAACACAAAGGCCGTATTGTGTGCGGGGGCTCGGGGAGCGTGCATGAAGAGGCCATGTCTGAGCCAGGTTGGTTCCAGCAGATCAGCAGATGTCTCCTGCTCAGTGGCCTACTGCAGCTCCATCTCTACGCCTCCACTCCAATTTACTCATTTACCCAGGAAGCAGATTGTTCAGTCCCTGCCCAGATAATAGGATAATTGCCACCTTAATGATTTGCCTTTTTTTTGTTTTGTTTTGTTTTTGTCTTGTTTGCCTTTGTTTCATTTTTTGTCAGGTTCGCAGACGATCCCCTCTGCCAACTGTTGACCTGCAGTGCAGACAGGGTTTTTCAGTTGTTTTTTTTTTTTTCCTTTGGTTTTTTTTTTTTGGAGGGGGGGGCGTTTTAAAAAATCCTCAGCCACTCTCACCCCTCCCCCCCTCCCGCCCCCCTTCCTTAGAGGAATTAATAAGACGTGAGACAGCACAGACCCTGTGAGAAATGGAAGTCATTGAGGAGCCAAGCCGAGCGGATCCAAGCAGAGTCTGATTTGTGTGGATGAGTGCTTTCCCTGGCCCACTGGGCTGGTGCTGTTAATAGTACAGGCTAGAGGCCCGCATCGGGCTGGAAATTAGGCCCGAGTCTGCCTAAGACTGATGTATTTTTCATCCATCCCAAACCAGCCTGACAAGCTCTAGCCAGATATTAGGCCTGAACCCCATAGAGCCCAATCGTTGAAATAACAAGCCAACAGCACCATACAGCACAATAAAAAACAATGCTGTGTTTCCTGTGGAAAAGCTGCTAGGTGAGGGTGCTTGCAGTCGTGGAACAAGGGGGAGCAACACTTGTGCCAGCTGTTAACAATGATTGACAACAATCGCGCAAAGCTTCTAGTTTTTGTTGTGTATCATCATGCTACACTTGCTAATTACAACAGCCGTATTTGAGATTTTACGCTAATTTTAAAACGTGTTTTCCATTCTGTTAAACGTGATTTTAAGATTGTCACTTGTACCTCTGCAACAAACAGGACAGGAGCGATTTTCTCTTTCTTTCAGTATGTGTATACATAAAGGATGTTCATAAAATAGAGGCATAGTTTATATTTTAATGTTCTTAATAACCAGAACAGGCTAGCAAGCTATAGTTTTGTTTTTTTTGTTTTTTTTGTTTCTTTTTGTTAAATGTCATGTTAATGCATTTGTGGCTGTTCGTATTGATCAGAACATGCTAGCCAGCTAGTTTTAGCGCTGTTTTTCTTTCTGTTAAAGCATTACAATAGTAAGTTTATCATTCCTGTGCTTTCAAACACTGTCGTTAATTTGCTAGTTGAGCATAACGTTACACTACAAAAACTGAAACCATTGTCGTCAGTCGTTGTTAAAAGCTTGCCAAAGGGTTGCTATGCTATTTCCCAGCTGGCAGCAGGCCTGAACTGACCTGATGTCACAGGGCTTAAAATAGGCCCGAGACCCGGTGCAATCACAGCGTACCATTGGGTTCAGGTCAGGATGTAGACCTCTATTACAGTCTGAAACAAGATACCGTGCCGTCCAGCTGGGCAGACAAAAATGCACAATTTCATCTTTTTATTTCATTTCGGTTAAACCAAGGGTGTCCACTCCTAACCAAACAGGGCTGATGTGGGTTCTGGCTTTGTTTTAGCCCAGCGATACAGCACCTGCACCCACATTGGCCCTTTTTGGATAAGATTGGACCCCCTCTTGTTTAAACGGCCATTACACATCTGAGCACATACATTTGAGGCTGGAGAAAGCCACACACATATGGCTTTCTTTTTTAAACATGGCCTTTCTTTTTCAAATGTTACAAATTTATATGTGAAATGCATTGACACTAAAATGGAAATCTCCTGGCCAATAAAATTACGCATGCTTATATTTCACTGTGTTACTGCAGTGCTGGAGTTGTGCTTCGATTCACTTTTGTCTCAAAACATTGCCAACTGGTATGCCATTTTCTCACTCATTCTGTTCATTTCCTACAAATACAAAACCATTACACTGACAGAACCCTGTATGGAGAGAAAATCTGTTTACTTTTCATTTTTGTCATCTTAAAGTTTAAAGTTTTTTTTAGAGGATTATACATTTTAAGGATTGTAACTGAAAGATTGGAACGCACACAGGGACAATTGGAGTTGTATGCATGACATGTAATAAGAAAATCAGAATCAGGGACTATATGTAAAATTTGGTTTAAAAAAAAAAAGAAAAAAGAAAAGAACACAATTTACCTAACTGTTTAATCTCTAGTGATTGTTCACATGGGCTTGTGAACACTACACCTAGAGATGAAAATGATAAAAAGGTTGCCTCTGCACCATAACGTGTACAGTACAGCAGAAAGCCAGAAAGCGTAAGAAAATAGAGCAATTTGTAAAGTGCCTGGATGGTACAGATGCTCCTCCATGCTAGGAAGGGAAGCCAGCTGGGACAGGCCGGTCCGCGGGCTGCAGTTCCACCTCTGCGCTGGCCTGCTGCTTTGTGGCGGTGTGAATGACTGTCAGCCCGTCTGATGGGGCTCCTCAGTGTAATGGGCCATTTCTGGGTGTGTTTCTTCCTTGAATGAGGCAGGGATGTAGCATTAGTTCCATTGAGTGAGTCGACCATCTGCCTGGCATTAACCCCAGAACCCTCCTTCTCTTTACAGGCTGGACAATTTGCTTAATATGGCCTATGGCGTAAAGAGGTAATTAAAACTTCACCGAATGCCAGATGTCCATGTTGACAAAATTATTTCTACCCTCTTTTATTTATTTTTGAAAGTCACCTGCATTGGATTCAGTTCAAGGTTTTCCCTTGATTCCTTTTAATCTTTTTGCTTTTTTTGTTGTTGTTTCTGTTTCACTTTTGTTTCTTTTGAAACCACCAACCACCAATCGAACAGGAAAAGAAAATATCGAATCGCTTTTATTTTTTTTTAAAGTTGAATTTGCGTTGTTTGATGATTGCAGAATTTATTTATTTAAAGTGGACTCGTTTTTTGGATTTTGTGTACATGTTTGCTTTATTGTGCATATCTTTTGTTTTTAGGCCTTGTTTTCCATTGGATTCAGGTGCTCTAAGCCTAACTCTGCCGTCATGCTCTTGGCTACACGGTTTTGTGCTCACACTCATCTGTAGCTTAATGATGATACATTTTTAAGGCCAGTGCACATCACAGCAGTGACTTTTTCCTTGATAGTTTATGATTGTGGAGATCCCTCAGTCACAGTGTAGAGCTTGCTTTGGTTGAGATTGTCAATGGATAATTTCCACCAGACGCAGCTGTAGTCGTAGTACAGTACCTTCTTTGAGAAGGGTGAGAGGGTTATGGGTGGGCCAGGGGGTGTGGCACTGCTGAGGGGTGTGGCTTGAGACACCTGGATCCCTGCAGGAAATTTTGTGTTTCACTGCAGGCAGAGCAGCCTCTGGTCGCTTGGTTTTGCTCATGTTTTTTTTTTTGTTGTTTTTTTTTTTCCTGTTATTGTTGATGTCATATAGTGTGATGGGTAGAAATGTCATGCTTTCAGACAAGCACTCCTGCACATGACATCATCTTGCAGATTGTTCCTTGTGAGTTTCTTTGTCCACAAAAAAGTGTCATATCCAATGAGGCTGATATGCATGAACACTGAAGGAATCTTGGTTCTAGAAAAGAAAGCATCCTTTTAATTCATTGGTGGAATTTAATGGTGTTGAGCAGCAGTTCTTGCTCTCCCATGCTGCAATATTTGTATGTGAAAGGGTTGTACACACCTAGCTCTCCCTGACTGTCTGAGAAGCTCATCTGTCCAGTCCAATCTGGCAAGACAACAATTCATTATCTATTGAAAAAAAATTTCACTTCATCCGAAATGGAAATTATCAAACTGAGCAAATGCCAAATTCAGAAAGAAACCTGGAAATATAAGATAATGAATTATGAAATATTAATCTTACACCCAACGGCTTTTGTTCTTGGACAGGGAAATGGCATGCTTTTCTCTCTCTTTCTCTCCATCTTCTGTTCTCATACACACACACATACACACACATGAGAGAGGGGTAGAGAGGGAGAGAAAGAGAGTGGGAGAGATGGAGAGAAAGGGGGGAAAGAGAGATTATGTATTCGTTTGTGGTCTGCTGTAAAACTGCTCAGGACTCAAATATTGCCATCGCATAGGCCAGCCTGCTGCTAAAAGGCTTCTTGCTTTCAGGGCACGTAGTTGGACGTAATTAATGAACAAAGCAAGTTTCCAGTCAGCCTGCTGACGAACTGAAGAAGTGAGCATCGCTAGGTGGAGGTGGGAGTTGGGGGAGGGGGACGGCTGTAGGTCAGCTTGCTTGTTGCTACGCAACTCTTCGCCTTCTCTATTCTCTGCGGAGGAGAAACAGGCTGTGGCACGGTCCTGGCCTGTTAGACTCCTCAGACATTATCCGCAAGTTCAGTCACTTTTCCCTCGCATTGTGCCAAAGCCGGGCCTAACGTGGCCTTAATAGGCCCGTGTGAAAGGCTCTTCTTTGTTACCTAGAGAAATCTGAGCGCCATTGAACATGTTAGAGCATTACACACTTGCCAGAACTGGACAAAAGCAATCACGTAAAAAGGGGAAATAATGCAAATTGCGCTGAAAAGAAATGGGGAAATTCTTTGTGAGGAAAAGACACAAATGACAGGCAATCAAGTGGGGGGGGGGGGTGTGGGGGGGTGCAGCTTCGCCTATGCGGTCCCCATTCCTGTCAAGACAGCGAAGCTCAATGAAGTTGGAAAGTGTACAGATGAGGAGAGCCTGGAATAATTGTAGGCGTGACAAGCGCCAGAGAATTGGTCGGTCCTCTGGTGTGTGCAGAACTATTGATCAGTGTCAG
Source organism: Anguilla anguilla (assembly GCF_013347855.1). Lineage (NCBI taxonomy): Eukaryota > Metazoa > Chordata > Actinopteri > Anguilliformes > Anguillidae > Anguilla > Anguilla anguilla. The sequence continues at coordinate 55,909,940 of NC_049204.1, read as the reverse complement.
ATGCTGCAGGAGGGATGATTGCGGGAGTGGGTGTAATCCGCAGTTCCTTACACCGTGGAGCTCTGAAGTGCGCTTTCCATTTAGCCCCAGTGAGAGGGAACGGGTTCTTCAGTGATATCTTCAGCAAAGCGGAAATCTCATTTAACCGGATAACTAATAATGCCTATAGTCATTCCCACAGAGGTGGAATAAGAAATGAACATTTTATGCAATTTACCTTTTATTTAAAGTGGAAATTTCCTTTAAGCGGAAAGGCAATTAAGTGGAGTCAACTGAGCATTCAGATCTTACATATCACGGAGAAAAAAAAAACTGAAAAAGAAAAGATTATAAGAATAATAAAAAAAGATTTATTTGGTGCATGCTAAATCTCCGATGAATTTTAAATGTTTTAATTCAGCAAGTTCCTGTAATTTAGTTCCCAATAAATACAATTAGTTAGAAACAGAAAGAAAATCTTTGCACTTGCTTTCCATGTGCCGATGGCATTTCATAACCAGTCCCCTGCAGTCAGCATCAGCAGAGAGTCTTTTCAATCAATATGGCTGTATGATCTGAAAACCTGCCGTTCTCTGCCTGACAGTTGCGTATAGAGGAGTATCCAGACTGAGGTTTCAATCAAACACATTCATAAAATGTACGGTATAGCTGGCACCATCATTAACTTGCACTGCTGGTATGAACAACCTGGATCACAACTAATGCTGTGAGGAACAATTTTCAGCAAGAAAGAAAATTATATTACTATAGTAAATATACATATATATATATATATATATATATATATATGTGTGTATATATGCTTGTAGCAGTATAGCATATTTGTTTTACTCTTTCTTATATTGTTGTTCAAATGAAACAAAAGGCCTAGGGTCTCTCTGTGAAGCTATCGAAAGGACTATTATCACATTGTTGTTGTTTTTTTTTTTGTTTTTTTTACCAATGTCTCACATATCCTGCTTTGCAATATTTGGGTTATAATATTAATAATTCCCTCAAGCGAGAATTTATTTCTGAGAATACTATGCGAACAATAAAACACAATTGTACCACAGTCACAACAAAATGTTAGTTGACATTGACATAAAATGGCCATGCAAAAGATGTTTAGCTTTAACAGACCAGTAGCACACAGTAAGGTAAAGGTGATGTGACAGTCCACATCCAGTATGCTCAGCTGTCAGTCTGGAGCTTACAGCTTGCAAAGTCAATGAATGGAAGCCCATTTGCGTAACATGGTCTGTTTTCACGGCTGATTCATCATTGTTTTAGTTTAGCTGTAACTGGGACATCCCTCTCTTTCTCTCCTTTTCTTTATTTCTTTCTTTCTTTCTTTCTCTCTCACTTTCCTCCTCTCTGTTTCTTCATTCTTTCTCCTGGCGTAGGTTCTCCCCCATCACCATTGACAGCATGACCAGTCTGGTGGGCATGAACATCCCGGGCCACACCGGCACCGGCTGGTGCATCTTCGTGTACAACCTGTCCCCAGACTCGGACGAGAGCGTGCTGTGGCAGCTGTTCGGGCCCTTTGGCGCGGTCAACAACGTCAAGGTCATCCGCGACTTCAACACCAACAAGTGCAAGGGCTTCGGCTTCGTAACCATGACGAACTACGACGAGGCGGCCATGGCCATCGCGAGCCTGAACGGGTATCGGCTGGGCGACCGCGTCTTGCAAGTCTCCTTCAAAACCAACAAGACCCACAAGTCCTGAACACCCCTTACCCCCACCTTAAAAACCCCCTTTCACTACCAACCGCCACCCGACAGTCACCCAAAACAGCAATTCCATACGGGAAAACAACAAACAAAAAAAACAAACAGGACTGGAAATGGCTTATATTATAACTTTGGACCTATAAGCCAATGTTGCCTAAGTATTACAAAATGAAAAAAGAGAAAATAGTCATGATTTGGAAACCCTGTAACATTACCGGGTTTCTGTTGTGTATCTTTTTAGTTACTGTTGTTGTTGTTTTGTTTTCTCTTCTCTGTATACAGTAGCAAAACCAGTCCCCCTTATTTCAAGAAGAGACTGTCGTTTCTTAAACTCTAAATTATATATTTTTCTGTTCTTATTTTAGGATTTGTTTCTTTTTAATCCGGATCCACTGTCGTTTAGAATAATGCCTCCCTGGGAAGTGTTGGGAGGGGGCTCTTTTTAAAATAGGTGACCATTCATTCATTTTCCAGTTTATATTAAACCCCCATTTAAAGTAGAAGGGATAACACCTTTTTCTCTGATGCAGAAAAAAAGAATTTCTAACACTTTTTGTTTTGTATTGCAAACGAAATACGTCTTTCCTCACTGGGATAGGGAGAAGGGGAGAGGGATGGGATGGGTTAGCTTTCCTGATGACACGTTAAGTGATTTAAAAACACTGTTGCCAAAGAGAAAATCTCTTTGCTTGAAAATGCGTTTAGAAAAAATAAAAAATAAAGAGAAGAAAATCTATTTTTATAAATAATAATTAAAATAATAATTATTGAAGAATTTTTACAAGAATCTGGATTTGAAAAAAAGAGAAAAATATTTTGACTGGCTAATTTGGGGGGGGGGGTGCCATCTTGTCTTGTTCGTTCTGCCGTGGTACTTTTTAGGATCAAAGGTTGTTTGTTTTTTGGAGAACTGGATCAGAGATTGTTTTGTAGATGGAAGGTTTTATCAAGGGATGCAAATTAAGGCAGGTGATCTTCGTATCTTTTCATAGCGCGTAATTATTCAACAGCGTTGCCCAAGGGGAAGGGAGAGGGGTCATTCTAGGCCCAAATGTCCTCACAGTCCAGAGCCCAAAGCAAGGAGATGCATTGTCCGCTCGCTTTCTTTCTGTCATCAGTCTATGGGATATCAGTAATAAACATCGATTTATCCATTTAGAAAACATACGTCATTTATTGATTTCTTTTTGCTTTGACTTACGAAATGACATTCAAAACAAACTTCCTTTAGCGATCAGCGGTAGGTGCTATATAACATGACTCACATATCTTAAATATCCAAGTTTGTTGTTCTATGTGTTGTTTAGAAAAAAATCTTCGATGTTGGCATTGAATTGAGCTGCTGTTTTTCGGTTAGTTTTTTTATTGTCGGCCCCCATCTGGTTTGAATATTTGTCTCTGAAAATAGCCAGATGACTGAATTTGGGCCTTGTAAGAACCACTTAACGAGTTTTCTTTGGCTTGCTGACTTTTAGGTTAATTGCTGAGTGTGAAACGTTTTGTCAGAATTCAATAATAATTAGCTAGTTTTGTTAGTCTAGGTATTTGTTTCCTCAAAGGAGCTATTTAAAAAGGTACAACTGTGTCTTTATTTGTTGTGTACAAAATAATATATAGTCTACTTTTTGTTTTACAATATCTATATCTATATGAGTTGTCACTGTTTTTTGTTTAAGCTTGTCTTTTTCATATGACAACTTTATAAAGTGATGGTTCAGTTACTTAGAAAACTCGTGAGGAATCCTGTTTAATATGTTGTCATGTCGCTTGTGGAAAAAAGTTTTTTGAATTTATTTTTTAGTTTACCGCCGCGGCAAAAGAAACCGAACAAAAGCTTATAAAATAATTGTATTTATTTATTGATTGATTGATTGTTTCATTAATTAAATTATTTATTTATCTGGATTATTTATTTATTTATTCGTTATGTTGTCCGTGTTTTTGCGTGATTCTGGTATTGGGAGGGGGATGTTTCTGAGCAAAAGGGAACAAAATGGCTAGGGGAGAGGCTCTTCCATTAGTCCAGTGCACTGAAAACTTTTAGTACGTTTGTGCTTTGTACCAATATATCAAAATGACAATATAAAAAATTAAAAAGAGGAAAACAAAAAAATATGAGGGTTGGTGACGCTCTTCCCTAATTACTAGAAACAGTTACTCGCTATGCATAACCTAGTTGATAGTTAAATTTGCTATTGCTTTTTTCTTGTCTTGTTAAACAAAATCTTTAAATCTTTTTCAATAAAGTTTAGTCTTAATAGAATGTTATAACAGTTGTTCTGGTTCAATATAACCTGTGATAAGTTTGTGTATTTTTAAGGCCACTCCATGCCCTCCCACCACACACTACTGTTGCTTTGAGCTCAAACTTTATGCAAAATGTGGGTCTTAAGCATAGTTTTCATAGTTTCCCAGTGAAACTGAATTTTACCACACCCTGCATTTAAGGCACTACAGCATCATTTTAAAAAAAGTAAATGTTGTGTCTCTTACAAGTGCTGATTATGTGTTTCATTGGCCCCAGCAGTTGACTCAGTTGAGATTCAATTTATTATGTTGGCTATCACAAGAAGTCATTGCTAATTACCACGAAGAATTCTCTGAATACATGCTGTCTGAGAAATCTAAAAAAATTAAAAAAATTAAAAATGGCCACAAAGCAAATACCAATTAGTGTTTTTAAAGAAGAATGTACTGGATGTGTTACAGGATTATTCAATATGCAGTCTACACAGAGAACAGACCCTGGAGTTGTGAATTGGATTCTAGTGTAAATTAATACTTTGGCCGTACAGATACGTACAGATTTCCCAAAACTTCAAGCGACTAGCAACACATGCTCAACATCCTCTTGCTGATCTGAGCACAGAGCAGCTTCAGGGGCCTGCATCTTTCAGTGGGGCTGGCATCTCCAATCACGCAATGGCCCCCACCAGTGAATCCATTCCATTCCTGTTTCTTTCCAAATTTTGAGATGAGTGTGTATTTTGTCTAGACCCTCTGTGTGTGTCTGTGGATGTGTGTGTGGGTATGCGTGTGTGTGTGTGTGTGTGTGTGTGTGCGTGCGTGTGTGTCTATAGGGGCGTATGAAAAATTGGGCTGTGTTGATGCAGACTAGGCCCAGCCCCTTTGGCTCGCACCATCCCCTGTAGCGCCTTATAGTGGCAGCCTGCCAAAAGGAAATCAACAGCCAGTAGTGTGGGAGGGAAGGTCAAGTGAGGAACAAGGCTCTTGTCATTTTTCATTTTCTCCTGAAATGTGTTTGTTTACTATCTGAAAATCTATAAACTATCTAAATAGAAAAAAACTAAAAAAAGTTCACTGGACCAAACTGGTCTCTCCTATTTATGTTATTACTTACTTATTAATTACTATGATTATTATTGTTACTATTATTAATATTATTCTTATTATTATTATTACTATTATTATTATTATTCTTATTCTTATTATTACTCAAATTACTGCGATGAATGACTTCATGTTATCCTTGCTAGTTTAGGTCATTTCTGAAACTGGAAACAAAATAAAAAAACTTGCTGTAAATGTTTTTTTGTTTTTTTTTTCATAAAACTGTTGTGTTTGAATTATTTGTACTTTTGAATGTTGGGACAATAAAATGAGGTGTTGAGATGGTGTCATTTCTCATTGTGTGCACTAGTTACATGCCTTAATAATGTCTCATCCTCTCCATAATTGTTACTAAATTACATAAATCATGGAAAAAAAAAATTGGTGAAAGTACACCGTAAGAAAAAAAATAAGCCTATTGAGTGTCTGTTCTCCATCATACCTTGACAGGATTTTTTCACAGTATGACTGCTGCAAGTGAACATCACAGTGAGTACACTAAATCACTAAATTGGAAATTGTATTTGCAAATCAGTTCAAATTCTATTGGAATTCCCTGGCCTGAAAGTGAAGCTGAAGAGAAAAGGTGCATTTAGAGGTCACGCTATCTTGGTGTGAAAGAGCTCTCACTATATTCACAAAGGAATGAGGAATAGCTGCAAAAGAACAAATCGGCTGGAATTTGAAGAGATGGAACTGCAAAGGCCACATTCAGTGCTCTATAGATGATTTCATCATAAAATGTTACCACAGTAGATGTCTGTATTGAAAGATGCTGAATACAGGGAAGGGCCTATTAACCTAATTTTAAATTATTTTGCATTAATGTAATCTATGTTAGGTCATCCAGGAAAGCACACATTCTCAACATTGTTAAATGTGTTAGTCGCATTTTTGCTTCTCAATGATTTCAACAGTTCTTGGTCAGTTGAATTCATAAATCCATCATGTACAATACAAGACTATCTAAGTGGCTTAGATAGCAAAAGCAAATAGTTGGTGTGGCCTACTCTTCCATCTCATAAATAGAGTCACCATTCTTCCCACCTGAATTTCGGTCATTCCTCAGTATGAGGTCAGTAGAGCTTTCTTTGGTCACACTAGATAATTGTCACAACAGACCTCAGTGATCCACAGTTGATAAATCAAATGCCACTTAATGATTGACAACAATGTTCCCACAGTCAGGTGCTGCATTCAGTGTGGTTATTTAATCTATAGGAAGTAGCCTACACAATTAAAAAAAAAAAAAAATGCAATTACATCACCTGCACAAAGATTATAAATAGAAGGCTTTTCAAAATAATGAAATGGTTTGGGGCAGGGGTAAGCTACTGAAAAATGAAATAGATTAAAACAGACAAACAGAAATTAAACGAAAATGTAACATTTCAACTTTGGGATTTAGTTTAATCATGGTCAATTTATAAGCAATATACTCTGTCATTGCATGATGATGATTGGACTAAACTTTTGCGGAGAAAACGCCTCTACGAATTGTAGAATAGGGAGGACAGATAATTAAAATGTGTCCGTTTCAACAAGTCTCACAAGTAGGCACCAAGGTATGCAGGAGATATAAATAAATATTACCTCGTGCAGTGGTCAAAATGTACAGAAGTATAATCAGTCTCATAATTAATCAGGCTCATAAAATGAATCATTAAATCATGATTACAAATTTCAATATTAAATATTAAAATGATAACCAATGACGTGATAACATGCGTAAGTTCTCTGAGGTGGTGGGCTCAAGTACTTACCCAAATAAATCAGACACATGACGAGGTTTAATAAAACAAACATCTGAACTAAAATCCTAAATGGCTAAATAAGGGAGGATATGGAAAGGGGACTAGAGTGTTGTGTATAGTCATGTGTATGTTCACCAGCATGGTGCAGGAGAGGACAAAAGCTCCTCTCTTGGAGCTTTTAGCATGCGGTGCCAAATATGACCTATAAATCATGGGGATGGTGTATAGAAATGGCTAAGTAACTTAGCTACATCTAGCTAAACTCATTGCACCTTTGCGTTGTAAATATATTTAGAAAAAATACATTATGCTTAGTCCCTGATGGTGAAAAGCATCCCCACAGCACGTTGCTGCCCTCACCGTGCTCCATTGCATGGATGATGTATCTTCAGGTGGGGGTGTGCCTTGCATAGTGCTTTGGTCAAAAACCACTTGGTCTCATCTGGCCACAAAACCAGGCCAGTTTTATGCTGAGCACTTGATATTGTTGACTGGTGCACCTTTACTCCACTTTCAGCCACTGGTCTCTCCGTGGCTTAATTTATAAGTCTCCTTCTTGCTTCGTTGCTGGGTTTTAAAGGATGACCTGTTCTAGGCAGTACCTGGGTCATGTGATGCAGGTTCTGCTTCCTGCCTATTGATTCAACAGCGGTCACTGTTTACTGTACTTTATCTCTAATTTCCATAACACTCTCTCTGTTCTTCATTTTCACACCTTTTTGTTTTTATTCACAGCCTGACCACAGGTTACTGCACGTCTGAGGGCTGCAAAGTTCCTATAAACAGAGCGGGGTTTTTATCCAGAAAATGTTACAGTTACTCTAATAGTTCACAGGCAGAAGCCAAAGGTAAAGAAATTGTGTTTTTGTTAGGGAAAATATTTTCATCTGCGTAAACCTGGACCTTCCAGAGAACAGGGACTAAATACGTATGCAAACAGCATATTTCTGCATATTTTTCATTAAAAAAATATTCTAATATAAAGCCAGTGTGACCTTAAAATAATTAATTTTGAGTACCAGTGCTTTTAAATAAAATATCACACAGAACAAAGACCAATATATCATTTGTAATTCAGTAAAATGTGAGAATTGTTCCAGGAAATCAGCTTAAGTGGGTTCAAGAGCTGTGGCTGTATTCTGGTAGCCAGGTTCAGATGAGTTCATTGCCTTCATTCCATGGCGCTATGTTGGTGAAATTAAGTTTTATGGGCCAGCACAGGGAAGATATTTTTTCTTTTTGACTTTCCGTCTATGTTTACTTTATGTTTACATGTGTTGGGAAAAGAAATAACTCCTGTGAGGGTCACAATTAACGATTAGTCAGGTGATCGTGCTTATCCAATACCTAGAGGAACCCCGTGAGGATGTTCATTGTGGTTCATGTTTAAATTCCTGTGGATCACATGCTTTAGGAAAAAATGGTGACCCAAGTCATAAAGTAATGTTTTGGCCATTTGCAAAGTTTCAGCTAGTGCAGTGTTGATTACACGTTGTCCATAGTTCTGCTTGGTTTCTATTCCCAGCTGTAAAAGAATATAAACACGAATATAAACACAAGAATATAGATGTGCAATGGCTCCCTATGTTAATTAACATTTTGAATCCTGCAAATCACTACACACAGAGCATGCTGAATGTTGTAGTCATTGGACCAAAGGAACAAGGCGATGTACTTCTGATTGCCTTTAAAAACGCTATTGCTATTATTGAATACCAAAATTTGAATAATAATAAATAGCTAAAATATTTCCAGATTATCTTAAGCATGGCACATAAGATGTCTGAAAATATCCCAGCATATTTCTTTTTATATTTTCAGTGCAGCAGCCTTCTAATTTAAAAGCCTTTTAATTAGCATTGCGATAATGCTCTTTCATAGGAAAGGAACCTCATTGTTACCTCGGGACATTACCGAAGACACTGAAATGAGTAATTAATTAATCATTGCGAGTGTTGCTTGATAATTATCTCATTGATTTATTTTGTCAAAACATAACTTTTAAAGTTAGGAAGATGTAACAATGTCAACGGAAGAACTGTATTTGTCAAAACAATGGAAGGTTTCTCTTTTCAGCCTTACCAGGAAAACACTCTTCAGCTAAGAGTAAAATGGAAACATAATTGTGAGACCATAGTGCCCCCTGCATCTGCATTAGTGTATTATTTTGATATGATGTTTACTTCATTGAGGTTGTCAACATACTCCTGCAAGAAAAAAAAAAGTGTGAAACATCGTTTCCTCTGTGTTTCTTCAACACAAGACCTGAAGAAATTACACTGTTTAAATATTTCTCCACAAAGCACAGATTGGTTTTCAGCACATTTGCCAACAGTGATCTCTTAAGTTAAAAAGAGGGGAGATGAGAACGCTGGCATCGTTACAGATGAAGGGAGCCAGTTAAGCGAATCCTGCTTTTCCGGTTGTTAGTGGCCTAATGAGCCAAGAGCTCCATCAAGGCAGGAATATGAAAACATGAGTCACCCCAATCCACAGCTCTGGAGTCCTCCTCAACCAGCTGTCCAGAGTGGGCCGAATTTCAAAGGACAGTGACTTATCTCCACAGCACATCTGCTTTCTCAAATTTCATCGTTTCTTTCAGGGTCCGCTGTCGAGCTAAGGACAGTGATGTAAAGGATGCCACACAACACGTCCACTGAGATCCCTCTCATCGCTCTCAGCATTTCTCTCCAGTCACGACAGCCCATTTCCCAAACACTTTATCAGAATTTATAGAGGGATTCTTTTATCTTTGCTATCACTTCACCCTGTCGAGCTATCAGCTACAGTCAGTGCTGGCACGGGCTGGACACAATCTGTGACCGTGGGGCTCATGCTTACCCCACAGCATGGTGCCTTACCCAAATGAGCCACCCAGCACCCAAATACGGCATCCTTGTCTTACTTTATCATGATGTCCCAGAAAACTGTCAGAAACTAACATGGTTACGTTGTTTGGCTTCAATGTTTCTCTTTTTCCCCACCACATGGCAGGCCAGCCTACCACACTCCTGCATTACACTTAGACCTCACTCAGAAGCAGACATCGCTTGACCACTTGCCCGCAGCTTGGCTCTTTTGGTCAGGGAGCTGAGGGGTGCGGGGGGGTGGGGGGGTTGAGGACAGAGACGGGGGTGGCGGGACTGCTTGGCGGAGCCTGTTTTTCCTAGAGGAGGCTGGCAGGAGAGATGGGCACCCGTCGCTGTCTGTTTACACAGAAACAGACGGAGTGGCTTTGCCCTGCTTGGCCCTCAGCTCCAGGCCCTCATTCAGGCCCTCTGCATGCGGCGCGCTGTCTGCCTCTTTCCAGCTGTGGGCATGAGCGAAGCAACACATTGACCCAACCTCAAGCTACTGAGACATTGTGATATCCGATCACTTTATTTCAGTTGATGGTTTAACGCAAGGTAAAACTGTGTTTTTTTTTGAAGACCCTACAAAATCGAACATATGCACATGCCTCTACATGTTTAGAAAGTTTGTAAATGAAGTTCATGTCAAATAACATTGCAACTGAAAGTCGAAAGACTTGGAAAATAACGTATATCCCCACTGCATGTGCCCCAAGGCTTGGCCTGAATCCTGACCCACGCTACCGTGACCTGAGCACGAGCTTCCTGTGGGGCCGTGCGTTATTGGTCAGAGTGTCACCCAGGGACAGTTTTTCAGCACGATATTCCCAGCCTCTTCGTATGGCAGAAATCAGGTTGATGGGGCACCTGGCCTGTGACCCACCTGTGTCGCTGTGAAAGTGGCAGCGCCCCTCCTCCAGTGCAATAACTGTGCAGCTCAGCTGACGAACAGCAGAATGAGCAGAAGCAGTAACGTGGCTGTCTTTTGCCTTGGAGGACATGTACACGTCATTGTACACCCACACAACCCGAAGGCACGCTGCATGCAAAGGGAAGCAGTGACAATCGCTGCACAATAAAAAACAACCGGTAAGCCAAAACGAAAAGAAATACAAATAAATTTAAGAAAAACCGGTATTCTGTTCCCTTCTCCAGCTATTCCTCGTCCCTCATCAATCTTTCCTCAATTCAAAGCATGACTCCGGTTGATGATTGCTTTCAGATTCCCCAGGACTTTCTGGAATATTGCGGCTCAGCACCGTCGGCATCCCACCATCTGTCACAAGCAGCGGAATGTACCGGAGCCAGTGATCTCATTCCAAAGGCCCCGGAGTCTTCGCTCTGCATTCCAACAGCAGGCCACGGACATGCCAGGTTGATGAACAGAGACAACAGACGCAAATACAATGAATCCATTCCCCTTATTCACACTTTCAGTTCTTTAGATATGTGCATTGGGCACTTGTTTTTCTAGACCTTTGGATCAAAAAGCAGCACACACACACATACACACGCACACACTTATGTTAATTGCAGGTGAAATTATAATTAGCAAATACAGCACTATATGACTCTATATCAAGGTCATTAACTTAAAATACTCAAGCTATGAAATAAGACTTGGGACCTACTGGGTTAAAACATCTATCAACTGAAAGCAGTTTCTTATGAGGAAGAGACACTCAATACACAGTATGTGTGATATACCCTATACCCAGTCAAGCAACACATTGTAAATTCTTATAGTTGATGAAACCGTCCTGGTATATGACCTCACCAAGACTGGCTTAAATTCCTCTAAAGATGTTCAACAGGAAGGTCTTCTGATGAGCTGAATTATATTCAGGTTAGGGTTTACACCTTTACAGCCTTCTGCTCTAAGGTCATATCCTTCCTGTTCACCTTTTGCTCATACCTGTTAAATCCTAAGGTAAAGTACAAGGATTTCATTTTAAAATATTGACTGAGTCTACCAAATTTTCAGCTGCTGTTCTCAGGCTGCTGGAACTGAAATGATCTGACCACCAAAAGGAGGCGAGGATAAAACATAATCTTTGACCTTCCAGGTAACAAATAATTGCAAAAAAGGGTAGTGGTGCCAGTTTCTTGACACAAAAGGGCTCCTGGTTCAAACCAAAGGGGAAACTATCATCAACAATGAGTTAGAAATTTGCAAGCAGCAGGTAGGTCCCTATGTTGATTTCATTTGGGCCTGGATCTGAGGTGAGAAGGTTGTAAGAATTACAGACCACACACACACACACACACACACAGACTTGCTCATCAGGCCAGGTGGAGGCAGGCAGTGAGACTGACATCATCTCACCTGATGAGCGCTCCCTTCCTCCCCACTGTCCCCCCCCCGCTGTCTGTCATGAATGCTTCACTTCCCTTTTAGGTCACAACCACCTCACCTCAATTTCACCTCAAGGGCCAATTAAACCACATAAAGCTGATCCCATCATGCGTCCCGAGTTTCCTCAGTGCTACTGTAGTTACAGTCCATTAGTCACCAATGAATCTGTATTGTGTGCCGTTTTCGATTGGGCTTGGTGGGCAGTAAAACTCCATGGCGCTGGCTGATTAAAGAGAAAGCCTCTCCTTCAATGCATTCAATAAGATCTGTGGGTGTTGATTGAGCTAGAGGATGTTTTAATAATCCGGACCGGGCTATGAATTATGCACTTGTAAAGATGAAAAGAACGTGAGTGTTCCGAGGTGTTGCTGGCCACCCGTGTCAAAAGCCCACTTCTGCTAGCACAGCTGCCGGTGATCAGTCTGGCCGAGCTTAAAGCCCTCTCGTGGTTAAGACGGGGTGAAGCACTAATGGATATGAACTGCTCTCCAGATGAAGTATTTACAATCAGCAGTTATTACCTAGCAAAAAAAGAAAAAAAAAACAGCCGCTCTCAGAAAGCAGGTCAATTATAATCAAATTGGAAGCATGACACAGGAATAAGTTTAAATCTTGACCCGTCTGATGACACAGTTCAGGATTACACAACGGCAGCAATAAGTGGAGGCTTCAGTTACAGAACACTGGAGGGAAACTCCAACAGTTTCCACAGTTCAGATGATCTGGTCTATAGTTTCTGACTATTCCGAAAGTGAATTTTGTCACTTTGAATGCCTTTCATTTGCAAGAACGAAATGGTGAAGCAGCATTGCTGAATACACCCGTGTAATGTACTGTAGCTGCAGAGTACTATTAATTAGATTTCAATATGTGTTGACATACACCAGGGATGTCAGACTCTGGTTCTAGACGTAATGGTTTTCTTTCCATTTGCAACCGATATAAGCTTTGGAAACAAAGTGTAGGCTCTTTAGCCAATCAGTCACTCTAATGAATCACGCAAGTTCCAAAATACACCAAAAAACTGTTGATACTATTAGCCTCCAGGACTTTAGTATGATACCTCTGATATACAGTATCAGCTTGACATTTATGGCTTCTCAATTTATGAAATTAGTATCATGAGAGTTTAGTGTACAGCTGTTCTGCCCAGTACATCATTCACATGCATGCACGAAGGAAAACACCACATGCTTGGCAGGGAGGCAGTGTAGCATAGTGGTTAGAGAACTGGGCTTGTACTAGTAGTGTGTCTGAGTCCGAGCTGGGGTGCTGCCATTGCTCCCTTGAGCAATGTGCTTAACCTGAATAGCTTTGGTAAATATCTGGGCTCTCTGGGTGTGTCGTAAGTGAAAATGATTGTCTGTACAAGTTGCCCTGGATGTGTCTGCTAATTTAATGTAATATTGAACTTATATCTGATTCAATAACCTTCTGTGTGCTCATGCCTTGCAAATGTAATCAAGCGTAACTGCATGTTGCATTCGCGCTCATAAGATGTATCACCTGGACCTGCAGCAGCACCAAATTCATCAACAACGGCTGAGTGCAGAGCTGGAGCTCTGGGTCCCAGGGAGGCCAGGGCAGCGCTGGTACCCAGGAGGTGACTACTCGAGGTACACTTTTCGGAGAAGCCCCCCCCGCCCCCGTCAGTGATTTTCCAGGCGCTTTGTGCTCATGCAGCAGGCACAGATCATTTGGAATCAGTTCACACAGGCCCTCCTGCCTTCACTGTGGCAGGTGGAATTTCGCATGCATGGCTGGCCCTCTTGGCTGCAGCCACAGTTGCTAGGCGACAGACGATCCAGCAGCGGAGGGGACCTGACATTAGGAAAAGCAAATTGACCACGGGAGGGCTAATCTGGCGTGAAACAGCAGCTGGCTGGGTACACTCTATCACCGAGACCAGCAGTGGCTGTCAGGGGACAGACCACCCTTGATTCCCCTCATGCCATGCCCTCACAGGTACCGGGCCAGACGGGGCCCGGTCATGTGATCCATATCAGGTCTCAGACAAAATGGGGGCTCCTGCGTTTCCAGAGCTCGGAAGCAACGGTGTAGATGCCTTGCGATGTTCAAGAAATCCGTATTAATGTTTGGCGTCTGATGGCTTGACAGAACTCCACGGGGCGCAGTGTTTCAAAGCAAAGGCGCAGGATTTTGAGAAACGGCAGCGCATGAATTTGTTCTCCCAATATGATGTTTGTTCAAGGACGTGTCACCTAAGAGGTATTTCGAGTGTAACACGCTGCAGAGACGATGGCAAGCTCACCAGTTAACTGAAGCAGAAACGAAAGAGGATGAAAACAATGATACAGAGTAAAAACAGACTACTTCCGATATTATATTAGACTTTCAGGAAATGATATGTGCTTCAGCTTTATGTGCTTTAGACTTTAGACTTTCACAACAACAACAACAAAAAGCCTGAGCTCAGTGGTGAGACGGAAAGAGGGACTCCTGACCCTTCAGAAATCACAGAGGGGACGCAAAAGGCACTGTACAATGTGACAAAAACGCCACTGCCCATTAGAGCCTGCTGAGCTTTGTTCCCCTCTCTCGGCCAGCACTGACACCTCACGGTTTCCTGGGGTGAGCTGCAGAGCGATGGAGTACGCAGTGCTCTAATGAAAGAGTAGGTCTTTTTCTGTGACAAAACAACTCAGCGTAATGATCTGGTGGGCTTCCCGAATTCAGGGAGAACAGGCAGGGGGTATCCTTCCAGTCCACACACTGCCTGGCTAATCACAGGGCATCAGGCACGTAGACAATACGATAACTAACGGTTCCAAGCCATCCTCCCATTATTTGCACTTACGCTAATTGTTTCACTGTTTATGTAGTGACATTCGTTATCAGTTCTAGTGACCATGTAAAGATTACTGTACTTGGAGAGACTAACCTTGAGTAAAAAGATGTGTGCTCTGGACATGAGATATAATAACAACATGAGATATAACACTTTCAAGCATGTCAGCCATGCCTGATATGCTAAATGAATTCACATCTGATTTAAAGAGTAATAATAGAATATATAAGACACAATAATTAACTATAATACATAAAGCCCTGGATGTATGAATCATTTACCAAATCAGTGGGGAACCAGGTAACAGGACTATTTATGTGAAGAAAATATTTTGCAGAGAACAGCCTCCGGAAATCACCCATTTCACTCTAAACTGTCAGATTCAACCCTGAACATTTTTGAATTGGATGAACTAACAGTGATTCAGAATCATCTGTGCACCCATCTTCTGGTCATCAAAAAGGTGCAGATACTGTATGCGTATGCTACTGAATGCAGAAGGAATTTAATGAAGATTTCTCATAAGCAGATACTGTGTAATTGAGGAGTAATTAGATTTCATTAAACATGTGCTAATTAAGCCTTCATTAATAATTCACATCAAATCTGTATGATCACATTCCACAGCAATACGGTGGCTACTGGGCAATCCCCCACAAATGATTAACTCTACAAGGATAGGTAAGTGTCAGGCAAGTCTGAGCACATCTTAGGCCTCACACACAAATTCACACACACACACAAGACAGCCGGAATTAAAAGTAAGAAGATTGACTATATACTGCATTCCACAACCATTGGAAAGTGTATTAAAAAGTAGTGCCACAGAAATAGTCTTTTCAAATAAAGCTGCCCCTCCCTTTACAACAGCAACTTTACTGAACAATCTGAAAAGCCAAAATGAGAGCGCCAGACATTTTTAAATCTCTTAATTTAGACCTATGACATACATATGTAAAAATACTTATTGCAAAGCAGACTCAACCACCCTGTGTGTGCAATCATTCAAGGACAGCAAAACTAAATATAATTTTAGATGTACCTACTTGTAGATTTAAGCTTTCCTTCCCTGACATTAAGTTAAAAATGCGTATGCAAATGTAAAGGTGTGATTCAACATTACGTATGAAAACAGTTTTAACCAAAATAGACTTATGGACCCCACAAGGATTAATAATCATAAATTTGGCTGTAAAATATGTTGGAATTGTTTGTGAATATATTTGGCTTTGGAGGGGTTCGCAGACACAACCTCCACCCTCTCTGGATCTGTCACTACAAGAGGGTTCTCAGGTCATTAAACCAGTAATGAGGCCATATGGCCATCAAACAAACAGCCCCTGGATGTTCATTTTAAGTATGGATCGGCCTGTCTTTACTCTTGGTGCTGTTTATGACGGCAGGTCTCAATTTGATGAATTAGGTAAGTATAATCTAATACCGTTTAACAGCACAGTTTAATCATTCTTCAAACACGGAACTCATGAACAAATAAAATATCACAGAATGTTAGAAAGTATTTTTGCCATTTCGTTTTTCAGTTCAGAATGTATTTTTAAAAAGAAAGAAACCTTACTTCAACAGCGCCGTGGAACGTTTACCTCATGTAGCATTGCATCACCATTTCACCACATTAGTAATTAACCACACATTGGTTTCTCATCTCGACACTGAGCCATTGGTAAGATTGTACTGCCACCAAACAGGCTTACCAACACCACTAGTGATCATCAGATTGCCCATTGTAATGTCCTGTCCTAGTTCTAACTTCTTATCATCGGCTTCTCAGCATGCGAAAGCAATTAGGCAGACTGACTGCTGGCTTAAGTTCTGGGCCAAATTTTTTGAGACTTTCTAACACAGTATTGTCCTTATTTATTGAACAAGTTACCAACATTTCCAATGTAGCAATCCATAAAATTGCACTGCAATGGAATGTAGACCTTTTCAAGCACTGTGCATAAATATAAGTCGAATACAGGTCAAATAAAGGTCTTTTATGAACCGTATCCATTAACTTGTATACTGTAGGTGATACACTCCAATTTAAGGGGCATATGGATGAATGAATTTCAGTGCTTTATGAATGAACATATTTTTCTGTTATGGCATTTGGAGTGGATGGAGGATGAAGAGAGACAGGAATGTACCTCTGCTGAAACTCTGTTGAAGGGTAATATCAGCACTGCTAGCAAGGCATTTTTCAATCACAAGCAACCAGAACCTCAATAAGATGTCTTGCATTTTTTTCTAAATAAAAGACAGAGAAAAGCTTTCAAAATGCAGTGGCTTTTTTTCTCTGAAAAGTTTACTGGAAAGTGCTTTGATGTAGCATTAGTCATGCTCTGCACCAAAAGGTAAATAAAAAAATATCTATTTTTAACAACCACAGGTAAAATTGCTAGTCTCTGGCTCAGAGTGTATACACACATGCACCACTTGGAATTTTTAAAAAAAACCCTAACTTTTCTGCCTTCTCCTCTTTTCAGGAAACTCGTTGGGCCAGCTGGTATGTTTTTGATGTGCTTTTCTCTTTAATACTTCCTAGTGCTGGCTGCTCCCCTGTCTGCGCTTCTTTTTCCTCCTCTACACCCAGCTCTGAAGCCAAATCCTTTTGGGTCCCAATTAAGACTCAAAGCTGCTGTTCTCTGTATGATAACAACACCAAGTGCTGACAACATGCTACCTGTCAACATGAACATCAACACCCACCATCTGTTCCCCTGCAAATTGTCTTCATTACTTGCAACTCCACAATACACCACTTCCTTAAAAAAAAATTTAAAAAAAATTATAAACTTTAAAAATCCTTTCTAATTACCTGGTAATCTTACTCAAAAGAAATAGCTGCATTTTAATACAGTCCTTTCCCATTTTGATTTACTGGTGTTTTTGAAATGGGAGCGTTTTGAAATAAAGACAAAAAAGCATTCCTTTTCCTGATTGCTAAAACAACAGCTAATTAAAATACAGGCCTCCTTTGTAGGTAACCACATTTCCAACCTCACGCCCCTGTATTCTTAATAGCTTTCACAGTTGGAACAAATTATCCCAAAGAACAGATAATAGATTTTCTTTTCTAATTAAAATTGAGATTTTCCCTTCTCTGGTCTGTTAATCAGAGGATGAAAATAGTTAGTAAAAGAAAAAATGAGCGAACAGCTCTATTTAAGTGACTCTCTCTTTCTCTCTCTCACTCGCTCTCTTTCTGACTCTCTCTTCTGACTCTCTCTCTCTCTCTATGTAAAATTGCAATTGCTTTTTGTGTACTGTATCCTCACACACGTTAGGTCTGCATTATAGCATCATATAGCTTTATTCTGAAAACATTTTTCAAACAGGCACAGTACAATCAAAAAAACATTCCCCCTAATATCAGTCTTACTGAGAAAATAACAGATTCAGACAGTAGGTTGTGAGTGTGAGCACCAATAATTCATTAACCAACTGGTCAGTGCATACATCTGATTATCGCAGCTACATGATCTCTTTGCCTCTCATTACGAGACTGAATTATCAGACAGATAGCTAAATTATCCCCCTGAGTGGCGCCTCAGTATTACATCGAGTCATATTCTAGAACTGGGGACGTCACACATCCTGTACCCTGCCCATAGGCTGCACCTTCCACTCAAACATAATCAAATACATCACACATGCAAACAACATAGAAGCATACGAAGACACACGTACACTCACATTCACACTCAATGCAAACAAACAAACATACATACACAGTACATACTGTAAGTATGCTATTACACCATGTGATTTAGCCTACTTCAGCGTACTGAAATTGTAACTATACGCATGTAAGTTCTCTTTCCAGTATGCTAATGTATAAAATTGTATACTTCAATTGCACATCAACATAGTTTAGTTTTTTTTTTTTTTTTTTTGCATGGGCACACATACAGGTATATGTACTTAAGCACACATGCACACTATCACATATGAATATACTCGTGTTTTAAATATTAAATATTCTCACATAGTCCTTTCCTAAACATTCCTGTATATCAAAAGAATATGCTGTAGAACGTACATGCCTAGTCAGCTGCATTTGGGACAACACATCTGTCAGACTGTACACACAACACTTATAATCTCAAACACCTCCTTTTCCTGTGAGACGCTGACCAAGACAGATGTGGAAATGGTTGCTATGGAGACACGGCCATGATTTGCATTATGAGAATAACATCAGCTGATACAAGAAGAGCGTTATTGGAGGAATAAAGTAAAAGCAGCATAATAACAATGTCTGTTCCGTAAATACATCAGGTATCAGTTTATTTCCAGTGTAAAACTAACTAAAATAAATTAACATCAGGCCTCCTGGGGAGGGAAACTGTGTGTATGTGTGACTGAATTTCATCTGATTTGTGTCCTTTCAGTAGATACAATCTCTCTCAATTACTTTCTTTACTTCTACCCATGCCATTGCTCATATTCACATGCATGAGAGTACACACACAGGCACGCGCACACGCACACACACACACACACACACACACACCAGGAATACGATTCTCCAACAAACAATTAATTTCTGGACACCAACAAAAAAAGTGTGAATATTTCTGAGCGAGACCGTCAGTGGGAAGCATTAGACAAGTTCCGTCTTTACTCTGTTCCTCGGTTGGTCCCTTCCCCACTTTTCTCCATTGATCGCTCTCCAGGATGTTTCCAGAAGTTATCATACGTGTCTCACAGGCAGACTTATAAAGCAGCCCAAATCCCAGCAGCAGACACGGCAGTACCCTGCCCACCAGGATTTCACCGCTCATGATTTTTAAGCTATAAGCTGTGAAGGATATCTCGGATCACCACCAGCCCACCAGCCATTCGGCTTTTCCTTGTCATATGATGCGTCCTAAATGTTTATTGCCGCCATCAAGGTTTAAGTAATGGTTCAGATCTGGCTCATTTGACGCAAAGGTCACAGCCCACCACAAAGCCATTTCGAAGAATATTCAGTCTCTGATAAATATACATAATCAGCAAGAGCTTCAGTTTTATACTTGTACAGAATATAAAGTGGGCGTGACTTTTACTGATGGTTTGGCCTTCAAAAAAAAGAGTCAGTTTAAAAAAAGAGTTTCTTCTTTTCCTTACAGGTTTCCTGACTGCATTTCAGTGCATGAAGGTATGGCTCTTTCCCTCTGCACATATCATGACCTCCCCAATGATATGATTATGATATTCCCATGACTTTTAACAGTGACACAATTAAGCTGTCACCCAAGGACAATGAACACACCGTGTGTGATCCCATTGGCTTCGTCCAAGTTCGTTACCTGAGGGGAGATGACTGGTGCACTGCTCTCCCCTTGTAAAAAAAAGAATTATTGTCCATGGATAACGTGCTCAAACAATGCCCCCTATCTGTCCTTGCTATTGGAAACTGTCAAGCAGTGAATAATGAGGACTGGGGGGTGTCAAGTGTCCCATGCAGTGCATGTGTGATATTGTTTATGTGACACATAGAAGCAAACATCTGTTTGCCTGCCTTGACAAAATCCCTCTCAGGCCTGTCCTTCCTTCCCATGCAATACACCTTGCTCTTAGTACAAATATTGCGATAGTCCATTTCTCTCCTGCCACATAAGCTGAAAGGAGAAATTGGCCATTTTTGAGAAGCTGTTAAAAGTGCGTGTGAATAGTTTCTCCCGCTCATTGTCGTCTGACAGTGAGATGTCCCTCATCACCTTGCAGCGCAGAAGGAGAGCCACACGCCGAAACAAAAGCATACTTTTAACCCAAAAAATACCATTGCAGAAAAAGATGCTTTCCAACAAACATAAAAATGCTACACATTCATTCAACGGGGTGAACAGTAACTAGTCTGTGTTCTGGACCTTACCCTAAGCTGACCCTAAGTGTGACTGGAGGGAGGATGGGAAGGGGACACCAGAAGTACTGGACCAAAGTCCACAGCTACCATACTTTACCCAAAAGCAGGCTTTCCTCTCACATGTACAAAAAAAAAAGAAATAGATTTCCTGAACAAAATTCAGGTGCTTGTCACTGATCTGTCAGTTCTACAGTCTTGGCCAGACCTCTGACCCAAGTCAGAAAAACACAAATGTCATTGTCAAAAGAAAACCGTCCATTTTTCAGCAGTTTTCTCTGAGTGAAAATAACAACGTAGTTGACACATTCAGGACTGGTAGAATGTTTATGGGGCCAAAACAAATTCCATTTGACTAGTATTGATTTGGCCTTTAAAATCCCACAAGTCTGTGTTTTTCTTTCATTCGTCAAAACAGCTTTGATTTCCCCTCATACAGCCCGGTTCTCATCCTGAGAAAGTGGCACAACAAATTAAACAGGGCCTTCGAAGCCACAGCGAACAAAAAAAAAATAACCAAAGGAAAAAAGAAAACAGGCTTCAAATGGACTAATGAAGAAACTCCCAAACGTATGTCTTTATTTTTATTGTTAGTGGAGTCTCAAGAAAGCAAAATCAATATTTTTTACCTGTTGTTTTCTCAAACATGGAGAAAGTGCTAAACACACTGAGCATACTGTATGCCATCAATAAAATAAAAACAAAACGCTTCAGCCATAGGCAGAACTTTCTTTCCCTTCGCATATTCTGTAAACGTGTGTGTGTGTCTGCTTTCTGCAGATCAGAGCACATCTCTTATTGATCATTAATCAGTAATGATCATGAAAGGTTACCAACATCAGCACTAGGTTCCTTGGTTCATTGGGGCTTTAAAGACAGATAAGGAGATTGATAAATTGATAAATTAATAAACTTTCTGTCACCAAATATGAAATGCAGAATACCTTGCAAAAAGGAATGGGTATGGTACAATTGCAAAAAAAAAAAAAAAAGGTTTGTGAACCCTTTGGAATTACCTGGATTTCTGCATTAATTACTTAAATGCAGTCTGATCTTTATCTAAATCACAACCGACTACCTCAATCTTCTTAAACTAATAAACAAATAATTGTACTTCTTGTCAATACTGAAAGCATCATTTAAACATTCACAGTCTATGTTGGAAAAAGTATGTGAACCTCTAGGTTAATGACTTCTACAAAAGATAATTGGAGTCAGGCATTCCAATCAATGAGATGAGATTGGAGGTGCAGGTTGGAGGTGCCCTGCCCTATAAAAAAAGACAAAAGTTTGGTAACTAACAGACTCCTCTCAAGGCTCTTAAAGATCTGTTCATGTGAACTATGCCCTCAGAACTATTTTCAGAGGACCATAGAAGAACTGTACAGATGCAAAAGCTGGAAAAAAAAGGCTACAAGGGCATTTCTGTCAAGGTAGTAGGAAGTGGGACGCAATTGCAGACCGAAGGGATCTAAAAGTTAACCCCAAGGGGTAACCACAAAAATCACCAAGCGATTAAAAGGGACAGGGGACACACCAAATGAAGAGCTCTAAATAATTGCTCCCTCTACACAATGAATCATCTGTCAGTGGACTCAGAAAACTAAACACCGCCGCAGCGTAGCTACCTAGAAAGTAAAAACCCAAAAGGAAAACAGAGTGGAGTAACCTACTAAAGAAAGTGACACTTGCAGCCAGGCAGGTTGGAAGAGAAAATCAGCTCAGAGAAGAAACTAAATGGTGGTCAAATCTCACAGATAGGATCGATGCGGTAACTTCTGTGGATTCTTACACCCCTACACACCTAGAGCATGACAAACAATGAGTCTGTGCTAAACCCTGGAAACCAGGGGCTAGATATAGGACTCCCACACCTGACCCTCATCAGGGACAATTAACTCAAGGAGCCAATGTGTGTGAGGTGCCACCCCCTCACAATAGGACTCACACACCTGCCCCTCATCAGGGACAATTAACCCACAGAAACCAATGAGTGAGATGTGCTACCACCTCACAATTTCTAAAGGCCTGGGTGTTCGTCAATTCACAATGAGACAAGTTGTCTACAAATTGGAGGAAATTCAGTACTGTTGCTACTTTCCTTAGGAGTGGGCATTCCCAGCGTGCAATGATGAAGCAGGTTAAAAAGAACCCTAGGGTAATGCTGTAGTACAGGACCTGAATAAGGAACTTGCTAAAGTCTCTGTTCATGTGTCCACTGTGTGAAAAACCCTAAAAAAAGAATGGTATTCATGGGAGGACACCACAGAGGAAAACACTACTCTCCAAAAAAAAAAACATTTCTGCACCTTATAAGTTTGCATAAGACCACCTGGATATTCCACAAAGTTTTGGCACAATGTTCAATGGACAGATGAGACAAAAGTAAAAAAATTTGGCAGTATCGCATGAGGTCATTGCTGCTAAAGATGTCCTACCAGTTACTAGATACAAGGGTTCACATACTTTTTCAAGCCTGAATTGTAATGTTTAGACCAGTGGTCTCCAATCCTGGTCCTGGAGAGCTACAGGGTCTGGTTTTCATAGTGACTCTGCACTTCATGAATCAATTAGAGCAGTTGATTACACAGTTAACTCAACTCACCTGGTGTCTTGGGTCTCAATTGGGTGCTGAGAGAGAGAGAGAGTTCTATAAAGACATGAAGAGTGCAATTGCTTGAGCGTTATTAAGTGTAAGAAATATATGTTTATTATTATGACTTATATGAAGAGCAAACCACATTTAATCAATGCAGAAATCCAGGTGATGCCAAATGGTTCACAAACCTTTTCTTGTAACTGTAAATATAGGTATACATTAAAATAGGAAATTAGGTATTTAAACTACTGCTCATCATCATTCGCCCTGCTCACCCAATCAGCACCGGGTCCAGGGGTAGTCACAGAGCACTGCAGAGGAGGGCACATGACAGTGGGAGCCCACTGGACTGGAGGCAAGCAGGGCTAGGCACAAACTTAGACACAGTCATCCTGAGACTGGTTTAGGAAGGGAATTCCCCTCCCGGGGAAGGGAAGCCCACCCACCCAAGGACTACGCCCACACTGGGTATTTTCCTGTCATTTGTGCAAATCACAGGGAACACATTGGGTAAATGTAACAAAAGCAGGCCATATTTAAATATGAATGGAATTAGACAGATGTGGGCATGAACTGAAAATGCTATTCTCCACGGCACCGAGTAAGCCAATTAACTGTAGATCCTATACAAGACGTGTATGAGGGGCATCGCTTGATTAAGAGCAGAGTCTATTTAGTACTAAACACAGTTACTGAACAGTGAAGGTTTGGCTCCTTGATGAGCCCCCGTAGTGTTTTTGTCACATCAAATCTAAATGTTAGGTGTTGTGTGTAGGAGCAGCATGTCCAATTAAGTCCTGAGTGGTGATCCTCCATTGAGGCAAACTTTGAACCATGAACTTTATGAACATCTGAATTGCAGTACACCAATAAAAGCGTTATTATACAGTATTATACTGCATGAATTTAACGCAACAGATGTTGATATTTGTGCTGACGTGTCAGCCATATGAGGACCAGGATTAAAAAACAGAATTCATTCTTCATGTACATTGCATGTGTCAGTCACTAGCTATTTACAGCAATAAATCATCATATTAACCGCCACTGTCAGACAGAGTGGGAAGCTTAATGCCACAGTGGCCACTGAGCAGGGACTGAGCCACTTTCCATGTCCACCATCACAGCCGACCTGGGGAATGCATTTTATTACCCCTTCGTTAAGGAATCAGAACATTTCACTGCCGAGCACTAAAATCTTTTGTGAGCACAGTAAAAATACAAAGGAAAGAAGCTGAAAAATGTCCTCAGGGTTTTCCTTCTCCTTCCCGTCTCTCACTTCTTCTTTTTAATTATAGGTAATGCACATCAGAGTGGCTTTCGCGGCTCATTTTCACCGCCATTTTTATATTTCTTCCACTATTAAGTGGTAAAATGAGGTTTATGCATAGTTAAAGGTAGCGGGGCGGGGCGGGGGGGGGGGGTCAGGGGATGCAGAGCTGGTCCACGGTCTCTGCGGAGGCCGCACTCACTTCATCCCCCCCCCCCCCCCCCCCCCCATCTCCCCTTCCTCCCGCTCGCTCGCTCGTCCTCCTCCCAATCTCTTCGATCTGTCATTCGCTGGCATTTACGGCGCATTTCATTCCGCGCC
Organism: Anguilla anguilla; assembly: GCF_013347855.1. Taxonomy (NCBI): domain Eukaryota; kingdom Metazoa; phylum Chordata; class Actinopteri; order Anguilliformes; family Anguillidae; genus Anguilla; species Anguilla anguilla. Next base: position 55,885,056 of record NC_049204.1, on the reverse strand, counting down.
GTTCCTTAAGGACAATTGGTTTTCTCTCCCGGTCCCATTAGCATAAAAGCGGGTTGAAAATGAGCGCGGTGCCGGATTGCTCTCTGCCTGGGCGGAAAGGGGCCTGGGCATCACATTCGCCAGGCCTCTTCTGCGGGCTTAACCCCTTCACGCTCAGAAACGCCTCCATCCCCTCTACACTCCTGTCCAGGACACAGTCACTGTACATTGACGCAGTTGACACACAATATTTGTTATGTCACTCGGATACAGTGCATATGTTGTCAGAGGTTGTGATTGGCCACGTGGCGATATGTTTGTGTGTGGACAGGCAAACAATATTATGCACTATGATTATGGCTGTCAAGCAAAAATCATAAGTGAGTATTGTATATAACCTGGCTATGATAGTGTTGGCCCCAAGAAACCCCCTTTGCCAAGCATGTCCAATTAAACTAGGTAATGAGATCTTCAGTTAAGGGTCTTTCCCAATTTAACAAATGTTATGAGTGAAATTTTGAAAGCCGTCCACGCGATTGGCACAATCACTAAAAGTCTTAAAATACTGCATGATACTACACTGCAGTGGCTAACCATTTTAACCATACAAATCAGACATTTAGGCTTTGTCTGACTTAGAGCTAAATAGAATTTCCATGGAGACATTGATTCCTTACATTAAAAATGAACTCTTGAACACCTGGGAGTGAAGACATATACATTTGTTTAGATACTGCAGGAGTTTTAATCACTGCAGACATTTTATATCCTGAAAGTCTCAGACCTGCCACAAGCGCCTCTTGTGCAGCGCAGATCTATATTCACACGGCAGACTGACTGTGGTTGCTCCTCATTGGTTTTATGGCAGTGTGCTCATATAAAGGGCTTCTGCAGGAGCCTGAGCACATCGAGGTGTGTCAGAACCTCGCTCTGGGTTTTGAGGCATTTTAGATACAGGTGTTTTGCGACTCCCATTATGAAATATCTGTGGCCAGAGGCTCTGAGGTTCAATGCTGCTGTGACAGAGGTAATTATTCAGGGAGACGGGGGGGGACAGGAGGGGGGTGAACAGCTTTAAACACTACAGCCCTACTGTTTTAGGCTTCACTGCATCAGCAAATAACATTCTGTGTCTCTCTAATAAGGCATTGCCTTTCCAGTGAGCTCAAGGAGAAAATAGCCCTGCAAAGAGGTTAGAGGAGATACCGCTTTTTTTTCAATGCAGACAAATAAATTGCTTACCATTTTAATGGTCTTTATTTAAGCGCACTGACGTTGTGAATAAAAATGACACGTATTCCAATATGCTCAAATGTCTTATTGCAGAATTTATCAGTCATTTGCACTCGTGACCTCATTAAAATATCCTTGCACCACCAAAGGGATGCTGCTAACCAGCTTTTTTTCCAGGCATTTGAAGTTTGCGGCTAAGTCCTCTCTGATGATTATATGAATACTTTTATACTTATACTTGTTGTGTCAAATTAGGCATTTTAGGATCTGGCCCCCTCAGGAATTACATATTTATTTCATTTTGTCGAATGCAGATAATCAGTGTGGGTTTGGTAACAAGTTTAGGGCATGTGAAGCTTGTTTTCTGGGTGCCATGATAAAACAAAAAAATCCTTGGGGCATCTAGGGGCGTGCGGAGTCCCCTTTCAGATTTAGAGCCCACAGACTCACTTGGCATGCTCAACAGCTGGAATTATAAACTAATGCAGCAATCAGAAGTAATCTCTGACTACATCCATGTCCATAAATATAATAAGTCTTATTAGAACATATATTACATGGACTACCACAATGTATCTGTCAGCCATGCTTTTACCTTAAAAGCCTACTAGGTCTTTTGTGTTCTGAAAATGCAAGACATCTGGTTATCCCGAGAAAGAACCAAATGGGTGGAAAAGCCTTTTCTAATAAAGCTCCTCTACTATGAAATAACCTTCCAAAACATGCAAAGGAATTGGATATAGTCTCTAAGTCAAGATTGAAACCACTGAAATCTGGAAATCCTCGCATGAGAACGCAGTAGCATAAAATCCTACTCCATCCTTCACTAAAGGTTATTTGTGATTTGTACTGAGGAATTGCATACTTCTACAGAAAATTCTGAAAGACATTTTGCCATTTCAAGAAATTGTTTACCCTTTTCTTATACAATGCATGGACCAGTAACTTTGAATTCACTCAAATTCAACTATGAAAAAAAAAACCCTAGCTGAGTAAACTAATAAATCATCTTAAGATTAACCGATCATCAGTCTTTGCAAATACGGTCAATGGCATATCCGGTGAGAGGTAAATACTGTGCTTTGCTTTGTCCCAGCAGCCTAAGACAGACACTCCATAAATATGACAGAGTGTGCTGTGCTGCACTCCGCGAGTTGGCAGCAGAATGAGGAAATTGATTTTCTGACAGATTTAAAAAATTTTCTAAGCCATGAAAGAATAAGAAAGAAAAATACAAAATGGGCCACGTAGCAATACTGAGCTTTTTATTTTTATTTTTTCACTGACATTACAGTATTTATCTTCTTTGTATTTTAGCAACAGATGGCCATCAGCAGCAAATCATTTCAGATAGATTGCTGTATAGGTCATATGAAGCATTATCATGTAATAATCCTTTATAGCTTGTTCTGGGATGAATGCACATGTGACTATGAGACAACAGTGTTATTTTTTGCTTCTCATAGTTTCAAAGACTTTGTATCCTTCCCTGATTCTAACCCTAAACCTAATTATAACTCTAACCATAATGCTAACCCCATACATTTCTCGGAACAAGACTAACATAAGCGGAGAATGTTCTCATGGATTCAATATTATTGTAGTGCTGAAGTAAACAGATTTATAAAAATGAAGCACTTCCTAGTTTGTAAGATTTGTAAACTAATGTGGATCGCACTTGGCTTTCCAATTGGTCCCAAAGGTGTTGGATGCGGTTGGTGTCAGGGCTCTGTGCAGGCCAGTTAAGTTCTTCCACACCGTTCTCAACAAAACCATTTCTACAGTATATGGATCTTGCTGTGTGCTTGGGGGGCACTACCATGCTGAAAAAGGAAAATGCCTTCCGAAAATGTTAAGGAAGCCCAGAATCATCTAGAATGTGATTGTATGCTGTAGTATTTGCCTTGAAAAACCTTGAAAAACAGCCCCAGAACAAGGGATGTCCTGATACTTTTGGTTACATTGTGTACATGCCTCATGACCTGCAAGATAAAAGGAGAAAAGGGTTTGTTTTTAAGTAGTTTTTAAATAATTGTATTATGCATATAAAGTATTAATTTTGTGTGTAACTCAATTCTGCTCTCAATTCCTTTCCCCAAGTGGAGTGTTAGTGTCCATTTAATTTAGACTCATGTGATATTTCCTACTGTGTTGCTTCCAGATCTGTCTTGCTTGAGTTTTCTCTTATGTGCAGTGTCTTCACTTGGCTTTCAACCATGTTCCTCTTTCCTTTTGGGGTTTGGGGACCTTAAGAATGTGCTTTGAGAGGGTGGTCGTTTTGCTAATTGTGCCCACAACATTTTACTTGGCTGCACAATTAGCTGTTTAACAGAAATAATTTAGTGAATTGGTTGTGCTTTTGCCACTTATTTCTGGCATAGTTGATTCACACCAATTCAGGCAATATGTTCAATTTAATAGAATTTACTCCTCATGGATGGAACTGGTGCTTAAGAGTAAAGAATCCAAGAATAGAAGCAAGCCTTGCATGAGGAGTAAGAATGCATCACAAGTCATTCAACCTTTAGGATGTTAGATGATTCTCATAAAGGGGGCTGCTTATTCTGCTAAGGCACTAGTCCTAGTGCACAGATGTGACCCACAGTCTAGTTGAATGCTTACTGGGCCAGTGCAGACTGTATCGGAAACCCTACATTAACAATTATCCATAGCATTGCCCAGATAATGAGCCTGTCAGTTGGTGGGATGGTACTTCACTCATCATGTAAGGACTTCCCAGAGCTGAAAGTTTGAAGAGAATAAATGGTGCACATCATACCTGACCATAAGAAACACACAATTGTCATCCAAGATGAATTGTCTTTGCAGTCTACAATGGCAATTTAAAAAGATACCTATTTGATAATATAGGAATTCTGTGACTGATTTGAATAGAGCTTCATTTGCAGCTTGGACACAGAGATGTCTTAAATTTGAATAACAAAAATGGCAGTATCTCTGGAATGCATGTCAGTATGCACATTCAACAAAAACATTCCTAGAGACTACAAAAGTCGCACTTTGCATTTCATCCAAGTTTAAAGCATTTGCATGAATACACTTATATAGGAGGTGCACTTTCTATGTAAAAGAAATACATTTCAAAGTTTAAAACAATTCCCAAGAGTTACCCTGAAGATATTTATGAACATAGTCTGGTTTTTGTTTGTTTGTCTGTTTGTTTTCCAGCAGCAAATGAGTAGCAGCCTGTGATAGGCTGTCCTGGCGTGTAATTAAAGAGCCTTGGTTGAGAGAGAAAGACAGAGGCTCCAGGGAAGGATGTGGATATGAAACTGTTTTTTTTTTTTTTTTTTGCTTACTGTAAAGTTACAGGGATGCTAGACAGTTGGATTGAGCCCTAATTACATTATGTCTGTGGACGAAGTTTTCTGAAGTGGCTAGTTTTTATCTGTTTGATGGTGACTACAAAGCAAAGAGATATAGAGAACACTCAGCCTACTTGTACTGTTAACATGAGGGAACCTAGTGGTCAGTTCACAAAATTGAACTCACAGGGGTGGCGCATAAGGATTGTTGGCACTATCCAGCAGGGCTATTAGCCAAAAATTTCCTCTAGTCCAGCATTCACAGCATGCATACATTCCTGTTCTATGAGTTATAATATTTATATCAATAGTAATACTCATAGAACAATAAATTGCATCTGTACATTAATGATCTAGGCTGCATTGAGAAAATGATTTTGAGTGAAGTCACAATGCGTAGATTGTCTTTCAATGCTCATTTACCATCTAAATAAAGGTTTTCATATTGTACTCAAACAAGTGTCTGGACATTTGATTTTTATGCCATGTTACATTTTTTTTGTGAATTTATTGGATTCATATGTAGGGCCACCAGTTTGTCTCCCCTCGTTTTCTCGCGTGATACTTCAATCCACCACCAGCTAGAGGTTGTGATAGTCTCTTTGTCAGGCACCTTCTCAAACAATTACCAATTTGCATAACTTCAGTAATCTAAGTTGGTAAAGTAATTGCCACTAATTAAGCACAGACAATGATCGACGGCAATGTTTACAAGCGACACTCACGTTACATTCAGTTTGATTACTTACTACTGTGGACAGGCTGCAGTATTTTAAAATGTTGTACAGGGGCATGATACATTTTGTTAGAAGCAGAGAGAAATGCCCACATTAGAAATGAGAGCAGTTATATAACATTTAATTTTCACACAAAAAAAGTTTAATAAAAAAAAATAATTAATTCATGATTCAGCTAATTAACTAATCATGGTCTCTAATCAAGATCTTAAGTAGAATCAGGTGTTTTAAGTGCTGGTTTAAATAAATATCTGCACACAGACTGGCCCTTTTTGGATAAGATTAGACATCCCTACTTTTTGCAAATTTATTTGGTTTATACAGAATAAATATATATTGACAATGGTCTAGGTAACATCTTCATATTTAAAACCAAGTTCAAAGTAAAACTTGAGCAACTGCTCCATGTTTATTGTTCCCCAGGGAATTAAATTGTGACAATGGCCAGGAAGTACACATGTTATTTACATATATTAATTTCTTGGAAGAACGCAAATCTTTTGCAAGATCTCACAAGAGAGAATGCAAAAGTTTTGCAAAATGTTGCAAAAGTGTGTTAGTTTTTTTTTTTTTTCGGTCACCCATGTCACATTAGGGACTCCATAGGTTATGATTTCTTTACGAAATTCCCACAGAATTTGCATTTTCATTACATTTTCTAATTGATTTTGATTTTTGTACAGTCTGACACATACATTGTAGTTTTTATGTTCATATATTGTCATTGACATCAAATCTAGAGTGGGACATCAAGGAAATGACTAGTGGATAGGGGACTGTTCCATACATGCATTGTATAGAACAGTTGTATGGTAGACTGCATTGTCTTTGCTTCAGTGCTGGTAATCTAAGACAGTAGAGAATGGGAATTCTGGTTGTGACGCTCTCTGTTTTGGCCATGGTCCATTATCTGAAATGCACACATTGCATTACAGCTGGATCCTTTGTGACCTTTACCATAGATGGCCACTTGTTAACGGAAAGCTAGCGGGGTGCGTCCACTCTCGTGCAGAACACTCTGATTTAATAAGCGGGTCCCTCCTGCCGCCAACCACTTCTCACCCCTGAGCTGAGACCTCCCCCTGACATCAGCATTCGCCCTGCAGAACTCCAGCATCGAAGCAGGTTTGCTCTCCACACATGCCCCCCTCCAGAACGTAGCATACGGGAAGCCATTACACAGAGCTGAATGACTTAGAAGCAAATCCTTTTTGCCCGGAACCGAAAGGGGCCGCTGCCAAACGACAGGCTTTCCCTGAAGGAGCGCTGTATTTTTGGGAGGAAGATGAGAACCGCAGAATGTCAGTGTTTAATCCTGTCCCAGCTGCCCCGTTCTCCTGTCTCCGCACAGCTTTATATAGCCACTTCCCCATTCTGACTCTGACAGAAATAAAACAACACAGAAGGGAAAGGCTCTGAAGATTTTCCCACTTTCAGATCTGGTTTGTGACATACAGTAGCACACTACTTGCTTCTCTCTCTATCTCTGTAACAGTGCTTCTGTCTCTCTCTCTTTCTCTCTCTGTCTCTCTCTCTCACACACACACTTATCATTTTTATCTTGTTAGAAAGGGACATCCCCAACAGGAAGCAAAAAAACTTGCAGGAATACCTATATAGCTTGTAATCTTACGTTGCTGCACAAGGATGGAAGGAATTATCCAGTTATGGTTTACTGTCATGATAGTGCCTGCATCAGCTGGTCTGAGCCGAGGGACAATCTCCATCCTTCCCAGAAGTTATACTGCAGAGTACATCTGCTTCTTCACCGACAACAAGCTCCTGCAAAAAAGACTTATACCGCAGATTTCACAGTAACACCCTAAATTCACAGGGGTGCAATAGCATTACCGAGGTGAGTTTGTATGTCTACTGCCAAGCTTTCCCCGGTTGGCATCTATCCTATCAGACCTCTGCAGACTTCTTCCTGGTGTGACAGAACTCGGTTTTTTCTTGCAGGAGTCCGTAATCCCATCAGGAATTCCAGGCGGCATCTTGTAAGAGCTCACAAACACCTTCACGTTGAGTTAAACGGAATTTAAAGTTATCCTTACACATTTGTGTTCTTGCTGAACTAATTTCAAGAAGAGCAACGCCAGAGGTATATCGTTAGGACGTTCATAAATTCAATTCGCGCACTGTTTCTGGTCTATGTTTGATCATAGCCAATCAACTGCATCGGCAAAATGTAGCCAATGGTAATAATTCAGTTTAGTAAAGTTTCTCTGTCAAAAAAATCAAATTAAGTGCAGTGGCAAAAACAAGCAAGCTTTAGGCAAAATTATTTATCCACTGTAACAATTTGTTTTGCTTAATCTTTTTTAACGTGGAGTCATATATTCTGTTTGTAGTCTCTGGAGTATAGACAGTTTGCTAGATTTCTTGAGATGAGCCAATTGAAGAACTTTCAGCTTATTGCTATTTGCCAAATGTTGGCTTTTTAGGGGAATTCATTTTTAACGGCTATGATGCCAGCAGTAAGCAATGCCATCCATTGCGAAATCCCTTAACCTTAATACTTATTTCACTGCCATTAGTCAAAACTACACCTCAGTATCTTCAGAATTCGATGTAGCACATTACAAGAGTATGTGGGTTTCGAGGCACATTACTTTAAAGGACTGACATTTGTAAAAAAAAAAAAAGAAGTAATTTGTAACTTGTAATACATTAAGAAGCATAGCCTTGTAAGGGCACTTCAACGGGTCCATGAAAGTCCAGTATCCCAAAAGTAATCGTGTAACGTGCATTTTGGCACCGTCGGAGGTGTCATATCATCTGCAGTCCACCAGCTCTGCCCTCGTCAAGTAATTACGCTACGGTGGAGCCGCGGGCGAAACGGGCGAAACGCACGACTCGGGAAGCCGGGGCTCTGGCATTAAGATTCTCCCCCGTGCTGCGGCGCACGCCGGTCGCGGGCTTTCTCACGGAACCTCCTCCAGGCGCAGCTTCCAAGGTGAGCGCGCGAGGACCCGAGGAGTTGGGAGCCGCAGATAGCGGAGAGAAGCTATTAAAATATAGGCAGGAATTTTCCGTTATCTCGCCCACCGAGGCCGCGAACGAGGCTTTGTGTTATTAGCGAGATAAAACGCGCAGACGCCTCGAACGGAGGAAGGGGGAGGAAGGGGTAGGAGAAAGGGGGTGTATGTATGGGAGTGGGGGGGGGGGGGTTGGTGGTGGTGGTGTTGGAACGTCAGATTTATAGAGCTAGGGAAGCTTAAGGTTATTAAATCTGAAGATTACTCGACTGCGAAATTGTTGAAGTTTTTACGAGAAGTTGAGGGATTTAGGCGAGTATTAAACAGAAGGCATTAGAGACCAGTGATACATTATTCAGAATCATTTTTTCCCTCTGTCTTTCTGGTCTATCCCCTTTTTTCTTTCTTTTTCATTAAGAGTGAATGCTGCATAGAACTGCTCCTCCGTGCCAACGCACAGTATTGCTGCCCTCATCCACTTTCTCCCCTCCACCCAGAGTGTCTAACCAGACTGCAGAACCACCTCGAACGTGGCCCAAAGAGGAGACATCACTCACAAGCAGGTTACATGATCCACCTACACACAGAGAGTACACAGCCACCCTGCTCATCTACACAAATCCCCCACAATCCATACAGATGTCAGAGGAAAATGCACGGTAATAACACCTTTTGTAGCTGTGCAGAAATTGAATCACTGTGCACGTTAATGTAAAAATGCAGTGAAGCTTAAATGTTCAATTTTGGTGTAAGTCTCTTGAAATCATAAAGATTAGAAATGACTAATGTATTTTATGTTAGCACTAATGATATATTCAGATTGTCTTCATAAAACACCATGTGCAGTCAAAGCAATTTTAATAGTTATTCCTTATAAGTATAAGGAACCAAAGACAATAAGCACTGATAGTAAGTATTTGTTATTTTGAAAAAAGTTTTTTTTCTTCTGAAAACAGATAAGTTCTTGTACTGCCTACTTCTGGAGAATTTGGTATTTGGCTTTGAAGAACTTTTTTGTGATGTCTTCAATGAAGTGCTTTGCATACAAAGTGGCAGACATTGGTAGCCTACTAACCTACAGTAGATAGCTATGCTCAGATGGTGGCAGCCATGTTCTTATCAGTGACGATGACTAGTATTGTTCCCATTCTACAGGTGATTCAATTGGTTTCAGTGTTGTTTTTCTTATTGTTCTCCATGTTCTGCTAGCTAGTGAACTAAATGCTAGTCTATTTAGTAGGCTATCAATCAGAAGTGAACTTGTAGTAATCCTTATAGAAGAAGCATACATCCTCAGTCCTCCAGTTCTCTTGATCAGAAATATTTAACTTTGTCTCAAAAGGAAATGTTATTTTCTTGTTTTTAAATTTGGGAAGGTAAGTGTACACCTATTTCTTGTGGCTTAATGAACACTTTAAAGGTAAAACAAAATGATTACAGTCTTCAGTTACATTTAACATCCCCATTCAAGCATAGCTCATAGTTACCTGTTCTTTTGTCTTGTTGTCATGCATAGGTGTACGTGCTTGCATATTTAAGTGTTTGAAGTTCTGCTTTTCCTGAAAAGAATGACACTCGCTTTTCAAAAGGCATCACCCCCTCATAGAATGGATGCCTAAGTTCATAAACAACACATCAGAAGTCAAATTCAATCCTAGAGAGGCTTTCTTTGCTTTGCTGACATTAAAAGCATCTGCCACTTCACAGATGCACAGACACAGTTCCTTACTCTGTCCTGGTTGCACCCCTAAACTCCCTGTCCTCCTCCACATATTCTCAGTGTTATTCCACACTGCAGCAAACTAGTCATGTGGCATGCCATTGGGGCTAGTGGTGAATAAAGCAGCACACTTTCACAAAGAACGGAAGCAAATAATCAGACAAAATTTTACAATGCAGAAAAAACAATAAAAGCTTTTTTGGTTTCATTTACAGTGCATGTCAAATTGGGTTGTTGATCAAGGATTCTCTGTTTAAAGTGCATCTCTAAGATGATGGTTACACCTAGAAAACACTGAAGCTGATTGGACAAAATCACTTCATTATTCCAGAACATAATTGGAACATTTAAATTAAAATGTAATTGTCAGACCATCAAGCTACTTCAAATCTCCAGCTTTAGAATGGGACACTTTTAATATCCACTGGGTTATTAATGTGCGCCAACTGAGAAGTGGGCATAGAGGGTTGGGTTGGGCTGGGCGTGAGGGGGAAGGGAAGCATTTAGGTATGTGTTTCTGTCGAAAGGAAGAATATGACGGTGTGTAATCAACTTAGAGGCAGCCATCTCCTCTCCAGATCCACTTGTTAATTTCCAAGGCCTTGATTGAAAGGAAATTCATTAACCTCGCAGCCACAAAACTATTTCTGGAGATGTGCATGTTTAATGTGGCTTAAAAGAGTTTTTTTAAAGCTGTAAACATCGGATAATTGGCAGAGGCACAACACATCACAAACAACAACCAACTCATGAAAGGAGATGGTCCTGTGCATGAGCAATTGCCCATAGCAGTCCCCCCCCATCCCACCCCCCACCCCACCCAACACACTCACATAAAGATGAAAACCCAACCACCCGCACCACATCCCCAGGGCTCAACAGTGGCCATATAACACAGCACCACTACCCTCAATCATCCAGACCCAACTAAGGTTCAAGTTATTTAAAAATAATTGCATAACTGTCATTACATAGGATATTTTTACACAGATATAGTGCAGTCCATTATTTGGACGATGACACAATTTTTGCTGTTTTGGCTTCTGTACTCTACCACATTGTATGAATGAGGTTTAAATTGCAGGCTCTCATCTTTTTTTGTGGGTATTTGCACTCATATTTGTTTAGATTTGTCTCTCTCTCACACACACACACACACACACAAATCAGAGTTTGCATTTGCCAATAACGGTCAATTTTTGATGCCATAAAGTATCATTACAAATGAAAGGACATGAGCCTAGCAATGCTTAGCTATCATAGCATTACTGTCGTTTTTTAAAATATATATACATATATCTTATAATTTGGGCATTTTTACTCTGTCGAAACTTTATGAAGTTGGATAGGCCTAAAGATGAGTTTGATATGATCAGCCCATTTTTATTTTATTGTCTTGTTATTAATATATTATTCTGTTCTCAGGCTAAAGCCAATTAATCCATCCTCTCCTATCCAAATAGGCCTATTCGCTGTCGTGAATAGCAAAAATAGTGTTTATTAACAAAATTAGATTTTCTTAAATTTTATTCTTTAAGAGATTATTCATCTTTATTCAGAAGAAAAACATGTTACAATGAACAACTAACGATACAAGATTATGACAGTGCCTTTTGTCATACAGTATACTGAATGCATGCACATTGCCTTTTTAAAACTAATTAAAGTTATTATGCATGGTATATGGATAATAACTTTCATCTTCATCATTTTTGCTTTCAATTAGTTTTCAAAGTCAAAAATGGCAAGATTATGTTGGTACATATCCTTAAACACATTTGCCTATCATGCACACACTGATAATAGATATGGCCAGAATTTAATTCATTTGTCCAATAAACTGAAATCCTTCTGGACACATTGGCTGACACAAACATGAATACATTGTTTAAAAATCCAATCGCAAATTCTGATACACATACATACAAATTTTACAAATAACTCACTGAGACCCAGGGGACTGATTCCCAAGCACACGTGGAGATGGCATGACTATCTTCCTCTGTGTGCATGTGTGTATGTGCATGTGCGCATGCGTGTGCACACTCGCGTGTGTGTATGTGCGTGTGTGCGCGCACGCTTGTGTGTATGTGTGTGTGTGTGTGTGTGTTTGGTCTACTGAGGTGAGAGTATTGGGAGGGATGGGTACAGTTGGAGTTTTCCTTTTCAGTTTCAGTGCGGTGTTTTCAGACATCTACAGAATGAAATAGGTCAAAACATAGGCTGATTGCCATGGTTATAATTATGCTAATGGCTTCATTACTGGCGTTAATTTAGCCCTCGCCAGTCTTCTGCAAGTGATTAATCTAAAGCAGAAGAGGAGCTCAGTTTACACTTTTAGTCAAAAAATAAATGTTAAAAATAGACCTGGTTTTCATCATAACATTTTTCCCCCCCATAAAACTTAAGTAATTGCTTCTGTGAATGATATTATAGATCGACTTAGGACACTTAAATGAAGCATTTACATGAAGAAATAAATAAATGATAATGATAATGAAAATAATTCTACACATAGCGTGTATCTCATATCACCAATAATTACTACAAATGTCGAAGTTTCCAGTAGGAGGGGCCAAAGGGGTGTAAAAATGGTAATATAGGTTAACCTTCAACCACACTTTTAGGCAATCACCTAATTTTTCTTGATTTCTTGACAATTTCTTGTGTATTTACCCCGTCTGCTGGCTGTTGAGGGGTGGCCAGGTTTCTTGCCTCTCATGTCTGTGCTGAATCTCTGTATATCTGTCCTAGCTATGCTGCCATATGAAACTCTTGGCAGGGTCACGTGTTGCTATCTCCACTCTGTGTCCTCCGCTCCCCATGGCTCTTCCATGACTTCCTATTCTTATTTTTTGTTCCCTCCTCTCCCACCGGTGAGCCACCTGCCCCGATTACCAACCCACTTGGGAAGCCTGCCCCCATCCTCCGCTCCACCTCACGTCATCCCAGCCCTGGAACACCACCCCCGAATACTGTCACGCAACTAGTACCGGCCTGACAACTGACCATGTCTGCCTCTATGAAGCTACTCCCTGAGCCAATCAGAAGAGGATGGGCTCCCCCTATCGAGTCTGCTTCCTCCCAGTGTTTCTGTCACTGTGCCATCCAGGGAGTCTTTCTCTGCCACTGTTGCCTTTGGCTTGCTCTGCGGGGGTTTTAGACTGGGGTATTCTGTGAAACATATTGTGACAAATTCTTTGTCATATGCGCTATATAAATAAAGTTTGATTGATTGCTTAATTGAAGCCAGCTGCATCAGCAGCAGCACAGTTAAGTTCTCCAGGGAGTAATTGTGGGCAGTCAGTAGGTGGAATGCAGTGTGAATAGAAATGGCGAGCTGGATGCTTCGGGAAAAGAACGTGTTAGAATGAGATTCTCCTGAAATGACCGGATGATGTTTCAATGGTATGGGCCTTCTGTTATGACCAGGGATCGATCAGCTATTTTAATGAATCACCAAAAAAGAAACAATCCTGGTTTCCCAAGGAGTATGTTCTTGATGAACACAGAGTCTACCTTTATTTTGTTGTCATACTTAGTTAAGAAATTTCATTAATAATCAATTTACCTGTTTGTTCTTCTTTGTATACACCTAGCAACAAACTACATTCAAACAGTATTGTTCTTATCATTCCACACCTTCTCTATGCTTTTCAGCTTTGAGCAGCGCCTTCTCCCATAATCACAAGACCTACCACATGTCAATCTGATCCTCTTCTGACTGACCTCTCCTGCAAGTGATATCAACCTTCATCTTCTCTTCTAACCACTGGCTCCTGCTCCCCAACCATCAAACAGCCCTTTTTTCACATTTTCACAAAACAGAAAAAACTGCCTCTGTATTTTGGCCGTCATGAATCGTACCACAGCACATGTTATTTTTCCATCTCTTAAGGAAATCTCATTAACTATGGAACAAGATATTTATAAACAAGCATTCTTCATTTTGTTACTGATCTCCTGTATTCCATCCAGTCTGGTTTCTGCATTACTTAACGAAGAGAATCTTCACTAGGCGCAAGCAAAATATTTTATTTTTGTGAAATTTACAACAAAATTTTATTTTTAGGGCCGTATTCATGTTACACAACCTTTAAAATCAAACTATAAAATGACCAATACAATCTTATGACTCTCTAATTTTGGTTTGTTGTTATTTCATATAAAAAGGCTATAAGCTAAAAATAGAGCAGCCTAAGGTAACTAATATTGATAAATAATTCAAAACCCCCCATTAAATAGAAGCTATTATGGCAAAACCAATGAAATGTTTTTGAAACAGAAATATTCTATATTCAGAAAAAGCCCTTTCTGCCAGGACCATGCTGTTTGTTTGTCTCATACCATTTTGTCTCACTCTGGGACACCTTTTTTAAAACTGGAGAAGCAAGTGAAGAAACCATTCTGCTTTATAAACATGCACATAGCCTACATGAAAGTAAAAGAAACTCCTGCTTGGCTGAGAGGATAACCTATTCCTATCAGAAGAAGGAGTCTGACAGGCAGAGCCTTCTCTCTGGGAGCATATGAAAGCATGAAAGTGGAAAGCAAGCAGGCCCATTCATGGAAACATCTTATATACATCTTTACCATGTTCTTATGTACACTCACAAGACTTCATGCTTCCCCCTCCTCTTCTGACCCACTCCCTAATTCCATGTCAGCATGGTGAGAATTTGTTTTAGCCATATTGATCAGTTGGCAAAATTAGCAAAATATTCCAAAAACCTAAAGAAAAAAACAATTATACGTCAACGAGTGCTTGTATATTACTCCGTAACATTATGGTTGACTGCGCAATGCTCTACTGAAGCAACCATTCATGCTGCTCTGCAGGGCTCCCTCCCAATCCTTGTTATAAACTTCCAATGAGACATGCCATACACCATTGGATAAGCTAACACTGTCCTCTACTGGATGAAAGAGTTACAATGGCGTAAAGAGCAAGTTGGGTTTTGTACGTGGCCGATTGTGAAATCCTACCCCGACTTTCTATTTGCATCTTCATATCTCATGTGGATTGTCCAAGACAATAAATGACCACTGAATCTTGAAAGGAACACGTTTATGTGTAAGATCAATGGTCAGGTTATGTAAGAATGGTAAGATTAATTCCATATTTAGATGCAGATATTGATAGTAGAATGATGTGCTATAATTACACAAGAATTCCTTGTTTATTTTGCGATTCAGTGAGCAGTGTTTTTCACCACTGTATTGGCATTCATTCAGGCTATTGTTGATTTTATTTTGTAGCTATGAAGAAATACAAATTTTTGGTGCCGAAAGAATATTTTTATGAACTCCCAGATAGTCATTATCGTCCAATGTGTCATGCTAGTTGCAGATGAGACATTTCAGGTTTCCTTTTATTTTTACTAAATCTGCTTTTGAAATACACTGCAGTAGGTAGCTCCCCCTGAAGGTCACAAAGGTTTTTAATTCCCTCAGTAAACTTATCACACGTGCCTCCCCCTCCCCCCGAACAAAATAAATTCCTTTAAACCTTCCACCTACCAATCCTGCACTCCTCCTCCCATGGGCCTTTTCTGCTCACAATCCATCATTGTCATCCCAATCAATAATCAATCTGCTGCGTTCTGCGCTTTCCCCATCCATCTCCATTGCTCAGTTGAGCACACTAGCTAGTATAGATCATAATTTGGAGCGCTGTAATTGCAGGTCAAAAAGAGGGAGGCCATTAATGTTATCACAGTCCACCATTCCGCTCTGCTACTCCGCCTGACCCAGTTCACGTTCTCCACAACCCCTCCATCTTCTCACTCCTCCTTATTTATAAAGAATACAAAAAAATATGAAAAATATGCAGCCTCCGGAATGGGGACAGTGACATTCTTCAAAACTCTGTGGCTTCTGAGATTCCCTGCCATACAATAACATTGGGAGTTTTAATTGTTTTAAGGCAAGCATCTCCATTCAGTGCTTTGGTGTACAGGTGTGTGATTGAAGTTGTCATAAAAACACGAAACTGTGCAAGCAGGTTCCATTTTCATTGAATTCCACAAAACACAAAAAAACCTACCAGTAAAAGTGTGATTGTTTCAATAACACTCCCCTTCCCTATTTACAAATGAACACTCTGCTTTGATTTGACCCTTCTGTTTCATAATGATATCTGTTATCCTGGCAGCCAGCCAATGACATTTTGGTATCACTCATTAGTGATAATCTGTCTTAAAGCTGATGATGCTGGGGCTCAGAATGTTTAGAGGAAAGTGTCAGAGATGAGCTGTTGTCATTTATATGAATTCATCAAGTAGCCTCAGATCTGAAGTTCAGTGCAACCTGCATCAATTAAATTGTTTATATTCAACATGCAGCCAAGCATTTAATGTGCACTGTCATGTGCAAAGTGCATTCATTTAAGCCAAACATATTTTACAAATGGTTCCACAAATAATTTAAAAGTTTGCCTTTCATATTTTCAATAGTATTCTGTAAAAGGTCATCATTGCCTTCATTCTGCTGACTTTTCCCAATTTGCAGCAACAGCATTTGTTCCCCCCTCGCCCTTTCTTCCAGTTTGAAGTGACGAATTGTAGTCATCAGCAGTCATTGCAGCAGCCCCTGCTATTGATTTTGGAGAGTGCATGCAAGCACATGCATACAAGCTCAGGAGCATGTCATGGCAACCGCTTCTCATCTCGCCATAGTCACCCACGGACATGAGTCAGAGGAAGACACTTCATGTTCAGATGAACAGACAGACCACGGCCACCCGACCGACCAGCAGGGTCACTAGTGTGAGATGAGATGCTTTCATCAAGGCCAACTGGAGCCCTCCCATCCCTGGATGATGCTCAGGCCAATTCTGCTTACCCCTGCAGGGCTGCAGAGCTGGCATGGTCTCCATTCAATACCAGACCTCATTCATCTCTTGTTTTACATTTTGCCCCAACTGCCAAGATAATTCAAATATGTTTAGTCTAGCTAGTCAACTTCTGCTTTTGGGAGTTTAATTCATCCCAAGTTCTTAAAAATTGTGGCAGTGTGTGCTATT
The DNA here is from genome assembly GCF_013347855.1 of Anguilla anguilla. Lineage (NCBI taxonomy): Eukaryota > Metazoa > Chordata > Actinopteri > Anguilliformes > Anguillidae > Anguilla > Anguilla anguilla. The sequence goes on along the minus strand of NC_049204.1, from coordinate 55,868,059 downwards.
CAATATTGTGCGTAAGGATATAATTCAAGCAATATTATGAGGCTAATTATTAGAACTTAAGAAAGGAAAGCCCTCACAGACAAAGAGTATTCCAACTGCAATCCTAATTAAGAATGTGTTTTGGACAGGTCTTATTAAAATTCATACTGTAAATAGAGACAGGGAATGGGGCCAGAAGATTCAGTTCCAGGGCCTGTGTTGGCTCCTAGCACTTGGGTCCACAGGCTTCAGTGGCTCAGGGGAAAGACGTCGCAGCTTTAGCCTTCTCTTAAAAGTAGGAGTTTTGGAGATCCTGTCAATAATTAAATGTGTTTTTTTCCTCTAAATTTTCAGCAGTTATTTTTACAATACATTTCACATTGTATTGTCTTCTGTCATATAGCATCCTTTCTAAATATGAAACGCTTTACTATTTAATTGTATTCAATTTAGTTGCATTTCACGCACTAAACGCATTGCTCGGGCTGAAAAAGAAGATAAAAAGTATGATCAGAATAAATAAAAAGTCTGCACGTCTAAATTTGCTTCCGCTGGAGGGTACAGCAGTGTAGATCCTGCGCACTTTTCCACAGAGTGTGTTTTTAGCCTTCTGGGGAAACCAAATCACTGTGCCGCTTGTAGAGTATATGATGCATTCAGCTGCATCCATAGACTCCGCAGAATGATCTGCTGTTAATTAATTTACTTCAAGGAAAAAAGAAATTCCCAGAGTACCAACTGCTGGTACTTCACTCCGGCATTCCCGATTAAAACATTTACTGTGCTTTATAACGTGGGATGTGATTATCAAACAGAAAAAAGTCTTTTTTGTGAGGCACTGTGTTCCCTTGCTGCATTTTTCGTTTGTTGTTCATTGAGGGGAGCAGTTTTATAAACCAGCACACCGTTCTGGAGAGACCTCCCTATCTCGGTGTTGGGCAAATACGTGGTCCGCGCACAAGCTGTACAGTCCGCGGGCACATGGACGCTAATTGACGGGCAGTGAGTTAGAAATGCCCTGGCCCTCACCAATCTTCAGCCGCTAATTGGCTGCTTGTAACGGAGCGCCCTGAAGGGAAGCAAAGGGGCCTTGAAATATTAATGTCCTTAACAACTTTGGAATCGGTCCCACTCCTGGCCCCCGCGTCTACTCCCACACACTGGTTCTGACCGTTACATCTTTCCGTCCCACCTCCTTTCCCTCCACGCGTCACCAGGGACGCCTGTGACTCATATTTGGACTGTCACAATCTCCTGCCTACTCTTCCCGAGGAACATGTCTCCACAGCGCACAAAACCACCCCTGCAGGGAAGGGATTTCCACAAAATCACCACGGCGTCGCTCTTACACTGTTCATTTATTAGCCTTCACCTCCGCCTACACCGGGATCTGTCTAATGAGCAGCCCGGTTCGTAAAACAACTGCCTGGTTCTTCTTCTTTTAGCGTTGTATTTTTTTTTCTTGTTTGTTCATTTGATAATAGGTTTGTTTATATGGCCGTTGGGAGGTAACAGGATGACGAAATGCTGTGCTGATGTCTCTGGGGTAGGGTCTCAAGTGCAGTACTGTCAAATTATAGCCATCCAATTCTCATGCATTCCTTGGGTGTAAATGCTATCCATTTCATGCTCCCGAAGTATGTGGCACGTTTTCTGCATTGAAAAATACATTTCCAAATATGTACATATATCAGTCACTTATTTTGTCAAAGATTGTGTGTAGATCAGTGTAATACTACCACGTCATGATATTTATATATTTATACGTTGCTTAGCAACACTTTTGTTCATGGAATTCGGATGGAACCAGATTTGTGAGCCGAATAAACAACAAAATCATAATCTTTTGTCTCAATTGTTACTTGATAAATAGTTTATAGGCTAGCAGAACTGTTCTATAAAAGCAATATCACACTCGAGGTCGTGCTGCAATGCTGCATCGTGGCTGTGATTATCTTCTGCACTCAAGCTGTGGACTCATGCCCATGACCAAACACATTATAACAGCACTCCCTCTTGTGTGATATTGCTTAAATAGGGCTTGAGTGTGGGTTAGGAAAACACGAAGCATTGGTGTTGAGGTAGGTTCAGCCTTATACTCAGGAGCAAGGGAAAGAGTGAGTGCAAGGGTTAGTCCACGATCAAAAATGTTTTACTATTGAGACCTAACTCAACAGCCTTAGGTATTTTGTTTTCAGCGAAATAAGGTTTTAAAACGAATGACCTAAAACATGTTTCCTTATTTTCCTACAGTTGAATTCATGATGTTTTGAGTTTTCCTTGATTTTAATATAAAAATTTCAAATTTGAGGTGACTTCCAGATTTAATTAGTGTTAGGAACAGGCTCAGGGCTGGGGTTAGGGCAAGGAAAACAGCCAGCATTAGAGTTGAGGCAAGTTCAGGGTTATGGTCAGAAGCAAGGAAAGGATTAGTGACTCCTACCCTACCATCAATTACCCTCCTACCATGCCATCAATGATTTTGTACATTTATTTATTTATTTATTATTGCAACAACATTGTTCGGCATGTGAAATTAATGTTGTTTATGACTTTGAATGAATTCTATTCTAAATGAAGAATTCTATTTTGTTAGAATTCTATTCTAAATGTAATTGTCTTTATTCACCAGGGGGCCTGTGACAAACCCAGCCATCATGCCTGTCAGCTGAAATTGGGTTGTCTTTAATCTTTGTTTGACGACTTTAACTCTGATTCACTTGCTGTACCGTAATTTAATATGAGAACCAGGGAGGTAGCAGAGAAGTGACACATTTTTTTTTGCACAGACCTACTTCTGTCAGTCAAGCTCAAGGCATTTCTCATCTAAGCGGTAGTTTGAGAAGCACGCCTTAAAAGTGTCCACCACTCCATTGAACAAAAACTGAGTGGGTGAGTGGTGGGAAGTGATGTGGGAGGAGGGTAAGGATGACACACCTTCTTTTTCATGTGTGAAATATCAAAGTACACAGGTAGTTACATCAACAAGATCCAAAGCTAGCTGGCTCAGGGAAGGGATATTTATAATTTTTTTTTAATTTTTTTTTATAAAAAGTGAAGCATAGTTGACAGTTTTCTTACATTCAGTTCATATCTGTACGTTTGTATTTTATCTTTGCACCTTGCATTACTGGGCATCGGCGCATAAATTGTGGCTCGGCACTGAAAGAAAAGGGAAAATCACAGCTGACAAGAGGACGCGTTATCTCCAGCAGGGCCCTTCTTGCACTGCACACTCGCACAGGGCGCCCCAACACCTTATCTGCACCCACAGAGTTTACTGCCACCCTATACCTCAAGTGATTAAAGGAGCTCAAGCTGTGCCAGCTCAGCATGAGGTCCATTTATCCTTAAACTCACATGAGTAATTTCGAAGCACACTACGGCCTCTGTGTGCAAGCCTGAGAAAGCATTTTTTGGGGGGGTGGGCGGGAGGGGTGGCGCACCACTGTCAACAGTGAAGTCAAATTTTATGTCACTCGTTTTACCGTTTTTACCGTTTCACACCACCTGCTATGCTGATGTTGGATTTGTCCCCATTCCACTCGACTGAGAAACACTGATGTGTGTTTAAAGGAAGATGGCTGCCTGCTGTTCTAGTTCAAGGCGATCATGACCAGTATAGGAGTGAAGTGCTGGCAACTACTGGAAACAACAAAAGTGTTGCCAGCACACACTCTGAGAAAACTTGAGTGATGGAGAAGGTAAAAATCACCATCAAGAAAAACTGCAAAAAGGAACAAGTAAGTTCCAAGTTAGAGGATTTTTCTCTGCAATCTATCATTATGCAGCAGCACATTATTCAATGCAACATTCAAGATGACCATTTTCAAGATCTTGACAGATCGATGTTCACCTTGACTAAAATGTTGATACCAGATCTGGATATCAACAAAAATGTCATGTTTTATACGTTTCACATCTTTATTTGTTTTTGTGTTTTTTTGTGTTAACATACTCACACACTTATACCATAGGTATATGTCCAAATATAATATTTCACCTGTAAGCACACCTTGTACAAATGGAAAGCAAAAAAAGTAGAAATAAATATTGGATCATTAATAATGATTTGGCTGCTATCATCAGTTCAAATAAGGGCCAGTTATAGAGTACAGAATGAGTGTGATGTAATACATACATCAATCAAAGTGGGTGCTAGGCATGCCCTTGGGCTCAAGCAGCAGCCAGTGCTGGCTCCCCACTCTGTGTAGTACAGCCGCATATCCACAGAGCTACTGCACTCAGAAACTGAGTCACTGCACCTGTCACCACCATACTGCTCATACAACAGGGAGTCGGCTTGGAGAGTAACAACCACATAACAGGGATTCCCAGATTTACTCAAATATGCGCACACATACGCACAAACACACACACACACACACACACATGCACACACACACACACACGCACACACACAAACACACACGCACACATACGCACAAACACACACACACACACACACGCACACACAATTTCAATTTTTGAATATATTTCCACAAATACACAAAGGATCAAGCAAGCATGCCTAATAAAGAACAGAAACTGAAGGATTTGGTTTGACTTTTAGGAAAATACAGGAAAAAAGAAAAAAACTACACAGCTAATGACCAAGAACCAAATATGGGATCGAGAGAGCAAGTGGAAATGAATGTGTGAGAGGGTCAAAAGTGTGAGGTTTGAAAAGGTCTTGAGAACAGAATATTTTTGGGGCCTTTTCAAGAGCTTAAAATTATATTCTTAAATCAATATGTTTCAAGGTATGTAACAATCAATGAAATCAGAGAAAGCCCCGATGACCTATGACTCTGCCTTAGCTAGCACTGTGAACATGTGACCTGTTCCTTCTGAAGACAGGCAAGTAAAACCCCTCTGGCAATGTACAAAGGTATTCAAATAGTCTGTTACATTCCCAGAACCAAAAATCCCAGCTGTGGGCTGTTTGCAGTCCTGGAATTTTTTGTAATATTCCCAAGCACCCATCCTGAAGCCTGAAAAATTCCACGTGTTTCCAGCTGACAAAGCAGCACAACAGCAGATTAAAGACCAGCCACTGCATTTTGGCTCACGATGAGGGAACTTTTTATTTTGCACGTTTGTTTATTGTTATCTGTTTGTTATTCTGTGTGGACAGCGCATTGAGCTCTTTAAATGAAAATGAGTTTTATGTAAGGAGTAATAACCCAAATGGATTTCCTCTGCACTTGGAGGCCCTGTGGCTATTTATCTTCTCCTGACTAATTATTCATTACAACACTGTGAGGGGAAAAAAAGAGAAGCATGCAGCCAGATAACCGCGCCAAATTTGTGAAATTAGCCATTTGAAATATTTCGTTTTATTACATTTTTCTTAACAGATTTTTCCAACAACCTATTTTATTCTACATTACACACTGCCTGCATTTTTGGGGGAAATAATTTCCAGACTTACAGATGCAGTCATTCTGTGCTTTAGTTTTTATCATGCCAGTCACTATTCATACATAATGTTTATCAATTACATTTAAAAAATAAGTACACATAACACATGTTTATATTGAAATGTTATTATAGTTTCCCATTCTGACCCTCTAAAGACATTATTGTGCATTTGTTTTGGCATTTTGTGATTTCTTTTTTCTAAAGACAAGTACACATCCAGTGCTTTGATTTTTATGCCCGGTATAGCTCTTGTAATAGCCAGCATGCACGTGCAGAAATGATATATCAGCTTTACACCTTAGATTTTGCTGCCAGGTGCTAGCAAGAGAACACTTTGGTAGTGCTGAAAACTCGGATAACTTCTAGGCTAGAAATCCATTTCAGTGACAAGTTTCACAAGGGAAGCCTCTAAAGCGGATCTAAAGACTATGTATGCCCCAATTTCAACTAATAAGAAACTGTTGTTCCTTTTATGGTGAAAAAGCTGTCATTCCTTTCATGGGGAGAAGTGGCTTTGTCCTTTGTATTGTTGCACATATGTCTTGGTTGATGGTAGAAACAAGATTTAAAAAGTAAGGGTATCCCCATTCTTGTGACATAGCTATGACATATCAGGCTGTCACAACCTAGTTTCCCTACAATGGAAAGCTTTTATAGCTAAATAGGTTGTAGCACACTTTCAAAATGGTTTCTTTCCTTCATGCTTGTCAGTACACTGTTATTTTTGTAACAGACATCAAATGCAATCAACAATTTGAAACAATTGAATGGAAAAGGTCTTTTATTTTGATTAGTACTGTTGTACTTGAGATTGCTTGAGATTTTAGCCTCTGAATGTATCATTATGGAGTTTTGATATAAAATTTTGCTTTTGTGTTGTGGTACGTACAATTTCATTAGGTGCCTCAACTTTATACAGATTTGGAATAAGCTTTTTCTGATGAATCCCCCCCTTTGAAGTAAATGCACATGCCTACACTAAGCTGTAGTAGAACCGTGCATTTGCATTCATGGAGATCTCAGACAGTTTTTTGTCAATGGGTCTTCCAGTCACCCAACTGGATCATAAGGGGTTTTTAAATTGAAATCAATCTCAACAGTAATCTTCCAAGGCTAATGATTAGGGGTTTTTTTTCTTTTTTTGTTTTAGAGGCAAAAAGGACAGGATGAATAGTTTTTCATTATTATTCCCCCAGTACCTTAGCATTTCAGCTTCATGATACAATCTTTCAGTCTACCCTTCCTTCCAGAGAGAGACTATTTAGCTCAGAACATCTGCATCAAATGCCCTTTTCTGATCTGATCAAGGAGCAAGTATACACTAGGGAGAGAGAAAGAAAACCAGCACAGGCATACTCAGTGAGGGTCACCCCTGATATAATAAGGGTATTTTCTTTCTTCTACAGGTTGGAAAAAGTCAGATGGTCAGATGGTCCAGGTTGGCAGGTGACTTCAACTGCCAAGAGATAAGTTAAATCACTTTTAATCAGTTTGAGAGCAATTTTCTATTTTCATTGTACTTTTCAGACTTCTGTACTGACTTTAACGCCAAATTATTATATCATACTAGATGAGATGAGTACTGTTTTGAATAAATTATGTTTGAAATGGTGACCTCAAATTTTATTATTAATGATTAACCAAATATTCATTACAATAATTCAATTATTTAACCAGACACCTACCAAACTGTTATGCATCCCTGATCTGAATATTTTTACTACTATTTTCAACAAAAACTTTTCCTTTCATAAAAAGCAATAAAAAAGTATGTTTTTGAAAAGCATTAGCAAAAGCATTGCCTGAACAATAACAGGAAGAATAGAAACAGCTTACATCCCTGCCCCCTAGCCATAACTGCTATGGTCAAACCTTTCCCATCCAAGGTGCCAAGAGCCAATCTACGAGTATTTCACTGCTGCACCATTTTGTCCGACTGTGCAAATAAAAACGAGCAGATGATTGCTTGGCTGCTGCGATGAAATCTCAATAGCTTTAGCATGGTGCTTCCCTGCTATCAGATGGCAGCCGGAGGTGTGTGCTACATTATTTGAAAAAATATCACAAATCCTTCCCTTTTAACTATCTACTTTTATGTGGATCCCCGAGAGGAAAAAAAAAAGGAATTGAAAAATTAATATGGTAGCGATTTTGTGTAACACTTGGGATCTCTCTTACTAATACGCCTCTGCCTGAGAGCCTCACAGTCAGTTTCCTTTGCTGTCTGTGGTTTCTCCCCACATCCAGCAGGTAGAGCTCTAGTCTTATCAGCATTACTCCTCTCCTCGTCTATTTTTCACCATCATCATCACCCTTCAGCCGCGGAGCTCTGTTACAGCCCTGCTCCTCGGCCTGCCCCCCCTGTGATCAGCCTCCCCCCTGCCTGGCCCCACTCCATCCACTCCGAGGTACACAAGCGCACCCTGACAAGCCTAAATAATCTACTCAGCAGAGCAGACTGGTGTTGTCAAGACGACAGGTGGAAAAAAAAAATCAGACTTGTGGGTCAGATGAATGCATTTGATGAAAGTAAACAAATGTCCAAATGGGAACGTGAATTTGGTACTGGAGAGGAAGGCAGGCTTGAGTACTCCGTTTATGCCTGTTGTCCCTCAAGCAACTTTGAGACATCTGCTGCAATGTCACAGTCATCAGTACCAGTGACATCAGCAACACAGCCAAAGGCCAAGTCCCATGGCGCTGGATATAGAGCTGACTGCGCTTTTAGCCAGAGTGACTTCCGATTATGAGCCTCGTTATACTCCTGCCATCTGAATTATCTATTGAAAATCAAAGTGACATCGGACACCATTCGGATGCCCAATCAGGAGGCACTGAGGGCGTGTCCTCCAGCAGTGTCCAGCAGAGAAACCAACTCCCCGAATGAAGAGTGTGGGTGGAATTCTGAGCTCATGGTAGCACCACATTCTAATACTATAATAACATTATTATTATTAGTAGTAGTAGTAGTAGTAGTAGTAGTAGTAGTAGTCGTAGTCGTAGTAGTATTGTATACAGCCCTTTTCACATAGTTTTCACAAAGCATTTTCCTAAAGGAAAGAGCAGCACAATTCAAAGGCACTGGAATGTACTAAAAAAGAAAAAAAACTAAAGTAAACACTTAAAGTAAGATACTGTGTACAATGCTAAAAGAGACAACATACAATATATAACCAAAAAGCAAATAGAGATGTAAGTAAGCTCACTTAAGTGTGAGTGCCAAGGCCATTATTTGCTAGCACAGGTATATCAGTATGGAATGTTTTAATATGGGAGGCTAATTTGGAACTTGCAATTTGTTCTTTTTTTATTTTGCAATCCAATTTTATGTTAATTCTTGCTCTTACGGTTGTTACAGCAAAAGGTACTGGATGACAAATAATAATAGCCTTTGATTAATGGAACTTATAATAAATGGTAAAATGGCTGCATTGTGTTGAAACAATTGAAATGCTGCAAGCATTATGATAATTGCCACCAATTTTGCAAATAAACCTCATTTGGAGGGCTAATACATTGCTTAATACTTTTGAAAAAATAAAAATAAAAGCTTAAAAGCAAAGCTTAAAATCAGAAATAAAAGCTTAAGGGATACATACGTATTATTAGTTGAAGGAGAAAAAGACAGACTTATCAAATCATTCATCTAATACTCCGGCCATCTAAATGCGACAACCTGCACTGTAGATAGTGGAAATACATATAAACAGGGGAGCGGCCTTGGTACTCATTCGTCATAGAGCCATAAATCCACAAAGCTAGCAAACTGGAAAGAGTGTCGTGTGACTGACAGGGTCCCTTTTGTTCTCTACATTGTGTTGCTTGCTGACTCCCTGTTACTACAGAACAGAGGCAACATTACCAGATATACTCATACAGGATACAGTCTGTGGCACTTTGAGTCTGTAGAAAGAAAGAGTGGCCTGAGTAACACAATACATTATAAATATATATTTTTAAACATTATAGCATGTGCCCAGATATTTTTCAGATGTCTTGCTGAAGCCATCTAGATAATTAAATAAGGTACATCTGCCAGGGATAGGCATATCAATATCATAGTACGGTAATGAGGTTAGTGAATTTAACATAAACAATTAAGCAAGGCCTAATATACACTGTACACCACAAATACACCTAAGACACAGCCGGGCATTTTGTATTCATATAATGTATCTAACATGGAAATTTAAGAGTGAAAATATGCAAATCACTTGAAAGCAAGCCCACAGTGGCAAGCTGCTTGTTCGTGGGCTTCTGAGTAAGCAGCAGACAAGTCACTAATCTTTATTTCGCACTGATGTGTCGGGCTAATAATAAGCATCCACTAACAACCCATCCAGATGATATAAGATGAACTGTGCGCAGTTTCTGCTCAAAACTGATGCCTGTGAACAAGCAGTTACCCTTCAATGAGGTGGGACCTAACATTTATATCTCTGAACGCTGTGAAAATTTTAGTTGTGCATTGGAATTATGCCATCAAGGTGAATCGGTTCAGAAGGCCAGATTTAAAATGAACGATTTAGGAAATGTGAAGCAAAAGTTATTTTAGGGAATTAAGTGAGTCGGTAATCAGACCCTGCAAAAACTGTGTATTGTGTCAAACCACAAAAAACTGGAGGTGGAAACCACATTTCATTTTCATTTTAATTTGCTGTAGAGAAAACAATTAATGATACAAAACAGTACTGATATCATAAATGTATCTATTAATTCAGATGATTTATTTATATGTAATATTATCAATAAGCACACTGCAGTTATGTAAAATAGGACATAACAGTATGATCAGCTCACCTGCTTGCGGCAGGTACCTGAATCACTTGGACTAGTCAGTTAGGGCATGATCATGAATTGAGTTGAGGAGCGTCTTTGGCACTCCCAGCTACAGGGAATCAGATGTGCATCCAAACAGTGATCGCTGGAAATCGGATTGTGTGAGTAATCATGCGATTTACATGCGAGGTCAATGGCTGTTATTTTGAAATTATTATGTTGCTTTTATTAAAGCAAATTGAAAATTGATTACCAGTAGGCTTATATGACTTGAACAAAGAGAATGGTCTGTGTGACTAAAGAAAATACCGGCAGTGGTCATTGATCATTTTGAATGTTGTCATGTTTGTTGAAAGAGCAAATTAAACATTCTGCAAACTGAATTTCAACTATTACGTTCACAGATGTCATAGATACTCAAAAAGATTCTGGATAAACAGCATGCATGAAAGATAAGATATTAAGGAAAGCATTTCTACACCAAAAAACATATTTTTTTCAACTTCAAATAGCTTAAACGTATAATCAGCAGCATTTTTGAAGCTCACATCCTAGTCTTGTTGAGAGACGTTGCTCACTAGCGCCAGTGTGGTTGGCTCCAGTATTGGTCTTTCAGCCACCCATTCCAGTGTAGGTCAGTGGTACCAATACACAAACATGCAAAGTAAATAATTTTTTCCCACAAGAACATCATTACAATAGGTGCTTTTTAGTCTAATGTGCTGACATATTGTGTCATTTGGTCAATTTTATAATATGTTGTGGATGAATCAGGGACAGTTTACATCATTACGAGTCAGTCTGGGAGGGTGGTATCTCACGCTTAGTGGATGACCTGGACTCTACCCGGGCTTCATGACCATATGAGGGTCCCCCCTTTTCCTTACTGCATAGTCTCTAGCTCCAACTTGTACAACATGGTGCATGAGAACAGCACTTCCGGGATCTGGTCATAAATATTATTTTAATTTAGGACCTTGAGATAGAGCCCTTCCAGTTTACCAGATAGAAACAGTCAGAACTATTTGGGGATAATCATTTGTGTGCATTGCCTGAAATACCCATTTCAGGCAGGGTTACAAAAAGACATGATGGACAACTATGAAATACAGCAAAGAGATCAAGTAGGATTGCTGCAGAGATGCTGCTTTTTAAGATTTAGCAGTTCTGCCGTTACAGCATATAGAGCCGACTCTGTTAATTGGTTTACTTTGAAGCCAGACCGATTGGGGTCCAGGAGGTTTTCTGGGTTATTAAATTCATAACCTTAGTGGATACGTCACATTGATTGGTTTTAGAGAGGAAAAGGAGGAGGGATATAAGTGGGACCAAAGTTGGTTTTTGGGTAAAGGAGTTGCTCGGGCCTGCTTGAGTTCACTGGGGACACAAGAGATGACTGACAGAAGTGCAAGAACAGATTGGTAAAGTGGCCATGGGAATGTCGTATCATGTATAATGTGGTAATGGTATCATTTATTTTACTATCACAGTAGGATGCTAAGTTAATGGATGTAAAACATTTGTTAAAGCTTTGCCAACCAATGTACAGTTTAATTTATCTAATTAGACACCTTAGCTACAATAATTACCGTAAGTTCATAATGGAGTTAAGCTAAATGAATACTTTGGCAAAAATAAATCCAAAAATCCACATCATTTGCACAATTGTCACACTACCTCTGTAGACCATTGTAAAACACCAAGTTAAATGTATCATTTTGAGACTTTCTATACTAATTTGCTTGTGTGAGCATATGCTACTGTTCATCATACATTTTATAAATCAATCCGTTTTTTTTAGGTGACATCCATTCTTTTTCCTCCACTCAAGATACCCCTTGCCTTATTCACTAAAAATAATATTAGGTTTATGGTCAAGCGGAAAGCTGTTTTGTAGTATTATTAGTATTATTATTATTGTTGTTATTATTATTATGCTTGCATTTATTTAATAATAAAATTGATTTAGACAAGGAATTGGGTTGTTTTTCTGTCGACTGCACCGCTTGAATTCTTTAAAGACTAGAATAGAATCCTAATCACCTCTATTGTGGGCACTGGAAACCAGAAGTTTGCCACTATGCTTGTTGCCATGCAAGCTCCCACACGATGACGGCTGTAACAGGTGCGTAGTCTGAAGGCTGCCTCCCTGCACTGTGCTGCAACAGCAGGACCTCCCTGCCTCAGGCTATTCTCGCCATCTGTGTGAAGAAGGTGACAAGACCGGCTTCTGGCAATTCCCATCAAACCTCTCCCCTCCACTCTCCTCCTCTCACATTGTCACACTGTCGCTTAGATGGAACCACTTGCATGGTGTCTTCCTACCTGAATTTTAAAATACACGCCTTACCTATCCAGTGTATGGATAGCATTGTTTCATAATTGAGTCTGTCTGGACTTGCCAGCCATGGAAAACCATCAACCCTAAAGAAAGTAAAGGAGTTCACTTTCTGCTCCTCTTACAGCAGGGAGTCCAGTCCTGCTTTGTTATTCATAGAAGTGCCTTTCACACCTTTGCACTCAAAAGGTCAAGACCTTGCCAACACCGAGTAATATTAAAGGTAATGTTCTGTTTCTGATCAAAGCCATAATATTAACAGATCAAGCAGACAGAACTCCACTTGTTTTGCTAACACATTCATCAAGTTACATTGTTTTCTTACTACTACAAAGGACAAGAAGGTAAACAGAACCCATAAGTAACACCAAATAAATCATACCTCACTAACTAGGTACTCTGTAAACACTGCCACCAACATACAGTCATATAGTCATGCAAAAGTTTCTAAAATTCCTAGGTGTTCCTAAGTAGGTGTATGTGCACATCAAATTGTAGCAGGATGTTAGCTGTTATTGGTCACATTTCTTCATGAGCAAGTTACTTACAAGTTAATAAAATCATACCTTATTGGGGCTGCATATTTCTTGGTCTTCTCGTACTTCCATTACTTTCATTAGTTGAATTTAAGATGTGACAGCTAATTATTTAAAAAAACAGCATTTGGCACTGTCATGTGAGTGCTAGCAATATAGTATGTTAAAATAATTGTTGTATGAACAAAAGAGGCCACTAGCTAATATGGAAATGTTCATGTGTAGAAATGGGTTTCCGCTATGGTATTGTGGAAATAATTTAATAACTAAGGTGCCTGCACTAGCTTAGCAGCTATAGTCTACCTCAAGAGCTTCTCAGCAGGGTGTTACTGGGGGGAGTATACTGCCACTATAGTGTCTACCAGGGTTTGGACCAGTTCCATTTCAATTCAGTCAGTTCAGGAAATGAATTGAAAATGCCCATAATGTTCAATGAGATATTTACAATGAGTGAATAGAATTTTTCAATTAATTTCCTGAATTGACTAAATTAAAATGGAAATGACCCCAACCCTGGTGTCTACAGACTCTTCCCTGTTAGAGTGAGGTGCAGTGTGTGAAATTGCATTGGAAAAGGGGGGTCCATCTGGGCATCTATCCTTGGAAAATTCCTCCACATGATTGTACTGGAGCTGAAGTCCATTCACCTTCCTCTAAAGAACATCACTCCAGTCCTGCAAGGCTAGGATATGTTGGACAGGTCCAGCAGTTTGGCAAAAGATGAGTATCCAAAGAAAGCAAGTGTGTTCCTGGTCACGTTAAGTGGTCGCTCAAGCTATGGTACATACATTACAATTTGGAAAGTTGTATGTTTTGTCTATCCACAGATACTGTTCTAGGCTTCCGGTAGACAGTTCAGGGTCATATGAAGGTTAAAGCTTACTTTGTGGAGGAGGCACTGCCCACCACTGTTAGAGACCAGTCCATACACTTGTTCCCATTCCATTCTCTGTCCTTTATATCAGATGAGGCTCCCCATATTGATATTTTATGTATGATTCATGTGTGATGCTCTTGCTTCCTACAGATACATGGAGCAAATCAAGACATACAAGTCAATTCATCAGCTCATTGTCCATTGTTATGCTTAGATCCTGGGTAAACCTTACCTTGAAAGCTGATGGTCTGACTTGACAATTGTAAGAATCAATTTATTTTAAAAGTGAGCTGTCTGTCCTGTTCCTCCTTCAGTTATTGCATATGCCAGTAGGAGTGGGGTGGCTTTATGGGTTTTACTCTGATTTTACTCTGATTTTATCCTTGCTGGAGGCATGGGTTGTTGGCAAAAAGGTGGAAACTTTTTTAGTGGAGATTAGGGACGCAGAATATACTGAAGGCAGATGCTTCCGAATAGGTGTGGATCTTGGTATTGGCATGGAACTCTGAGAGAAAGACATCAACAAAGGGTGACTGTGGTCAGTTTGACACACTCCTGGAACATGACGCGTATTTGTTTCAATGGCAAGGTCAATGTTAAGCACTACTTAATGATTCTGAGTGATTACCTTCATGTTGCAGCATTTCTTTCCTGCCAGGAGTGGTGTCTTCCAGATTGAGAAAGTTAGTATCCAAAGAGCATGTTTTTACCATTTTAATCGGTAGGTTTTTGATAACGGAGAGATCAACAGGACATGAGTCGATTGCATTTCTTGTGGGAAAATGGTGCTGTATCCTTAAGGTACAATTCCAGATACTGGTAGATTCTATGCCACAGTGGATACAGGCTGCTCTGGCAGCACGTAGCGCTGAACTTCTGGTTTTCAGAGATCCATATTGGTGTTTCCACCTTTTTGGCCACTTGTATATTCTGCAACTATGTAGGATATGTTATCAATGTTTTCCCCACTGTTGCCACCACATATTTTCTTTTTGTCCTGAGGACACAGTTTAGGGGAATATGCATGTTGGCATGTATTACAGAAAAGAAAAACTCATCCTGTGTTGCTAAGGCAGCAACATTGTACTCCCTTAGACTGCCAAATGGCTGTCCACTGCTGCTTCCTGCAGCAGCAACCCACATGTCCCAGGAGAGTTCTCATCCAAGCACTCAGTAAGATCAGTCCTGTTCAGCTTCAGCCATCAACCAGGGGAATGTTTCAGGGGAATGTTTCAGGAAGGCGTGGCTGCTGCTTTGAAAAGATGTTACTGGACATTATAACTTAAGTTGTACCACCCCAATTATTTAACACTTAGTATGGATCAGGAGAATATTTCAAATATATATTCGTAAAGCTGAAAAATCAAACCAGTAATTATATCTTTTATGTCCTAATTCAAATCTCTCTGCACTTTTCAATGTTTAAATTTGATGTTTTTAAATGGTTATTTTCATTATAATTCTTTGCTATTTTAATATTTTGATGGTTCATATTGTCATTGTCCAAAACTGTAAGTGCTGCTTTTCTAGGCCAGGTCTCTCTTGCAAAAGAGATTTTAAATCTCAATGAGACTAACCGGGTAAAGTAAAGTTTAAAATTAGAACCTCTCAGGAAAAATTACTGGTCTGACAAATTTTTTCACTTAAGAATGGTATCAAAGCCATTCAAAATTAAAAGCCAGCATTCAGCTTGAAGAAGTTCACACATAGTATATGTTTACTTTCTTGCATTTTTTGTTTGGTACAATATGTTTGTAACAATATGCTATGAAAACAGGAATTATGTTTTTCATTACATTCATTTTTATTTGAGAGTAATCACTGCCATGAACAAGGCATAATTTTGAACAATTCCCTTAGACCTCTGAATGATCTATTGCAATGCAGCTGACTCACTTTATATCCAGGTATATCGCCATGGTAACTTACACTGCACAGTAACCTGGTCCAGGGCATGTTATCGGATTGAAACATATAAAAGCACCGCCCGTTGACCAATTCACTTGGAGTAGGTCGTCTCCACACCTGAAAGATGCCGTAGGGCTTGGAGGTGTTTTTCCAGAGCGGAGATTATTTAGATGCCAAATTAATTTGTTGGTTTTCACAGTGGATACACTAAACTAAAGATATAGATTATCAACTGAGGGAGTACAGTACATATGCAAGCTTCTTGAACTGTTCGCGTCCATATATACTTTCCTTAATTATAAGACCATGGCTGAAGTTTCATACTTCTTGAGGTTATGAATAAACTGTGGTCTGATTACTTCAGGCAATATTTTATATAACATGCATCATGTGTAAGGTTTAGAATCTCTTTAATGAGCAGTTGTCACATTAGAAATAAATTGTAGGACAATTAGTGAGTGTAGATTTATTTGTTAGTAGTGGGAAGGTAAATGAGATATATTAACTAACAAATTTACACTATTTGCATTTTATTTTCTTTTTTTTTTTTTTTTGCCCCTGACTTTGTTGTTGGCGGCAGCATTGTTACTTCTGGACATTTTGATTGTTTTATGTTCTTCGTATTCCTCCATTACATCCGTCCACATCAGTCCCTTTTCCTCAGATGAGAAATGCGCTATTCGGGTACGGTCCGTGCTGTACTGCTATATTTTTTGCTTTTATTGGAATGCACGCGCACGGAGATTAATTAACAAAGCTCATATTCACTTAAAAATGTGGATAACCACCTTCGTTATACCGTTTAAGCCTGATTGCGGTTGTTAGGTTTTGTGACGCTAGTTAACGCAAAGAAACCCTGGGAATGTTAAGCTTCCTTCCTACTATGCCCCGCTAGTTCAGATTTACAAGAGTGTTTATTTGTGGAAGGACGCCATCTTGTGTTAAAACTGTAATATGGCCAGTTCCAGCTGTGCTACACCAAAACGTGTAAAGTTCCTGTTTAATAAAAAGCATCAATAAACTTGAAGACCATTTCTGCCATTACACAATTCATTTCTATTATAAGGGCATAGATGCAAATTATGATTCGTCAAAATCAAAGTATCAAACACCTAAATATTAACCTTATATAAAAAATGTTGGGTTAGTATATTTACTGGCAGATATAACAGTGTAAAAATGCATTCTATTGAACGGTATAAGTAATTATTCTTTGTAAAATTAAAAAATAAACCATTTCTCCATCATTAGCAGATGAAAAGGGTATCATGTTATAGCTCTTGCTGAGAATTCCATTTTAATATTTAAACTGAAATGTTTTGTTTGCAGCAAAATAGACAAATAAAATGGGGATTGTGCAATTAAATGTTATTTTTATCATCTTTTTCTCTAGAATTTAAATCACATTTAACCCAAACCCCTGTAACTGAAATCTTTAAAAGCATTATGGCTTCTTAATTGCATCTCGTGGTCGTTGCATTAATCGCAGTGCTTAACAGGTTGAGTGATACCCTGTAGAAATGTATAAAGAGTGCACAGCTGAATTTATCCTCTTCCATTAACTACTCCCACACCTTATTCATGGCCTAAATTTGCAACGATACCTAAGGAAAGAGCACATAATTTCAGTCCGTTTTTCTCTGATGCTTTTATTCTTACGTATTTTTTTTTATCAGACCTTTACTGCATCCACTTTTTATTTTATTAAAACATCAAACTGTTACTTACATCTCCCATTTCAGAGAAATTCACTCCCACCAGAGTTCTACAACCTTCGCTTCCTTTAAAGCATGAGCTTGTCGCCCATCGTCTCGAAATCTTTTCCGTCCATATACGGGAAATCTTCAGATGACCTCAGTTTGTTCTGACTCATCGACACGAAAGACACTCCTTGCAGTCTGGCAGGCCTAATAACCATCAGCCAAATGCTTCATACCATCAGTGTAGGCCCAGGCATAGCCAGGCAATGGTCTGTCCCTCTCTCTCTGTCAAACACCCACTTCATAAAACTTAAGCAATAAGACAGTATTTGTGAGGGTGAGTCCAAGGGTAAAAGAAATGCTATGCGCAGAGGAAAACAGAAAAGGAAACCTTTTGAACTCGACTGAACTCCTTTTGAACCGTGATGTCTTCCCTCTCTCATTTCCAATAGAGGCACTCAACCAGTTATGAATACGTTTAAAGAGTGCCTTTCCCTTTTTATAGTTCAGTGACATACCATTAAACTGAGGGTTCTTTTAATTTAAAAAATCTCAAATAGCTGAAAAAAAATCAAATTTCCTCTCGAATGAGGCAAGTAGCAATTGCGGAATGGTCAGAAGCCTCTTCCAGCCTGGCTGTCTGCAACTTCAAAGAGCGTCGCTGTACCAGAGAGCAGCCATCTTAATTTCAAAAACAAGACATTCCAGCGATTCCTAACCGTTGATCAAGTTCCCTGATTGAGTTCAGGCCCTGAAGACTCCCCTCTGGGATGTGGCAGGGATCTGACGCCATGCCTGGGGAAGTCGTGTTGCAGACGGCTGCAGATCAACCCTCATTCTGCTGAACATTTACAGCCTTGTTATATGGGACAAAGCACACAGAGGCCTCTGAGCATAAAAACTGCATCAAAGCCTTTTCACAAAACATTTGATGTAGCGATATAAAACTAAATTGCTCATTTTTAAGTTTTTTTTATAGGAAAGCTGCTGTTTCAAGAGCATCTGGTTACTGTGTGTGAATATGACTTGACACATGCATGTTTACATTTCAAAAAATTTATTTGTTTGTATATACCATACTGCAGAGAAACATGGATGTCACAACCAATAAATCTATACTTGTCAATATCCTATCAGGATAACTTTTGGCTCTGTTGTTGTGAAAATTGGTAATACAGGACCCAAGGCTGCATTGACAACAGGCAAAATTAAAACAGAAAAAAGGGTTGCATGTTGTTCTGTTTTAGCATATATTGTTTTTGGTGGGAAAGTTTTCAAGCATGTTATCGTAGACGAAACCTGAAAATAAAATAAAAATAAAAACCCTAGAATGTACACTTCACATTTACATTACTGGGCACCACGGCCAAGGATAGAAACACTGAGATGTGGTTTAGGGAATTTTAAGGACACATTGGGCAGTAATATGTGAAGATAAGGAAAGAATAACCAAAGACAGAAAAAAGACAAGAAATTGAAAAAAAAGGTCTACAGTTTCACTCAGACTGCACAGATGAATTTAGAAATAGAGAGGGTATGGAAGAGCATCAGGTACGAAAGAAAAAGCAAACTAAGGTACAGGTGGTACCACAGCCTGGCCAGCAGAGTCCACTGAGCAACACTTTTTATTCTGGCACCCCTACTACGTGACTGTTTTTTTTCATTTAAGGAGATATCCCATTCATCGATCTTCATAATAGGTTTTTGTTTGTAGCTACTTTACCGAGTTGACTAACCCACACACTCAACAAGTAGCACATGCAGCTTTCAATTTAATAATAAACAGATTTGTAAATTGAAAATAAGTATGTGCCTTGTTACGATTCCTGTCATAGGTTTGTGTTTACATTTGTCTCTGTTGCGTGTGTTTCTGGGTGACGACTCGACTGCCACACAAAGAGCATCTCCTTCTTTTGACAAAATGTTGAAGTTTACATGGGTACATTTTTTATGCCATCACAATTTTTCAACTACCATCCTGTGTTTAGCTGTGAATTAATTGTAACATATCTTATTTTAAACTGTAATCTTTGGACAATCAGTAGAATATGTTTTTATTCTACTGATTGTTTTTATACCTTATATCAGTTTTTATACCTTAGCAACTCACCAATGCATATGATATATGTTTTCAGACCTTTCCATTTTTAAAAAAAGCACAGTGGTTAGCTTGGCCACCTCTCATCTATGAGACACAAGCCTTGCCAGAACATTGCTCACCACAATACTATTCATTAATTGTACAACGTAAGATTCATTGCTTAACATTTTCGATGCCACAATAGCCAGCTTCCCCTCACGCTATGTTCAGCACAGTGCCAACACCACACACAAACACAGATAACCTGGCACCCACTTTTGATGGGAGTTTCCATCAAAAGCAACTAGCGAAGTGGTGTCATGTTTTGGGTTTGTATTGCAGTTTGCCCTTCTGGACTCTAGATGGGGTTTCAGATTATCTATTGCACCTTTAAGACTTTTTTTCTGGATGAGTATGAAAGGCTTTTCTTGAACAAACTAATTTCTCAGATGAAGAGATACATCTATAACTGCATTTCCATTGGAGTTTAAACCAAGCACCCTCAAGTATTGCTGCTTCCAAATTGATTTGTTGGGGGGGGGGGGGGGGTGGTATTTAATCTTTAGAGATTTTAAATAATTATTGTCAAGTGAAAATTATTAATTTTTTTAATGCTTCCATCATGAGAGGTCGTTTTCCAACCTTTTTCTATTATGAAAAATAGCATTTTTATGACGAAGGCATGTTATTTTTATGTATCCAGCTAATGATCTTCATTTGTACATAACAGTCACTTGCTTTAATGAAGTCACATACACTCACCGGCCACTTCATTAGGTACTTGCTAGTACCGGGTGTGGTCTTCTGCTGCTGTAGCCCATCTGCTTCAAGGTTTGACGTGTTGTGTGTTCAGAGATGCTTTTCTGCATACCTCGGTTGTAACGAGTGGTTATTTGAGTTACTGTTGCCTTTCTATCAGCACAAACCAGTCTGGCCATTCTCCTCTGACCTCTGCCATCAACAAGGCATTTTCGCCCAGAGAACTGCCGCTCACTGGATATTTTCTCTTTTTTGGACCATTCTCTGTAAACCCTAGAGATGGTTGCGCGTGAAAATCCCAGCAGTTTCTGAAATACTCAAACCAGCCCATGCTACGTTCAAAGTCACTTAAATCACCTTTCTTCCCCATTCTGATGCCTAAATGCATTGAGTTGCTGCCACATGATTGGCTGATTAGAATTTTGTGTTAACGAGCAGTTGAACAGGTGTACCTAATGAAGTGGCCAGTGAGTGTATATTTGTGGCAAAAGTTAAAAAGGGTGGAAACTTCTTTAAAATATTCTCTAAGATTTCATCATTTCATATGATTATAAACGAGCAACAGTGGTATACAAAGTCTAGGGCACCCCTCATCAGAAAGCATGTTTTTTTAACCTACATGAAAAGAAGTTAATACACCTTCTGCAGGGAACAAATTCAAACACGACACAGTTATGCAAATGTTAATGCACAATCACTATTCATTTGCTGAATTTAACCATTCAAAAAACATAAAACAGTAAATGTGAAAGGTGCAAAAGTTTAGACACCCTTCCATTCGATCCATTACAACCTACTTTTTTTTAAACTTGATTGACTCATTAGATTGGCTTTAATCTAAGCCAGGTGAGGACAATTCCAGAGCTTAATGAATGAATCATTGCATTTACATAGCACTTTTCCAAATGCTCAAAGTGCTTTACAGTGATTCGTGGGAACTCCCCTCACCCACGACCAATGTGTAGCACCCACCTGGGTGATGCACAACAGCCATTTTGTGCCAGAACGCTCACCACACATTAGCTAAGGTGGAGAGGGAGAGAACATTTTTTATGCCAATTAAATCAGGGGATGATTAGGTGGCAAGTTGGAGAGAGCCAGATTGGGATTTTAGCCAGGACACCGGGGAACCCCCTACTCTTTGCGAGTAGTGTCATGGGATCTTTAATGACCACTGTGAGTCAGGACCTCGGTTTAACGTCTCATCCGAAAGATGGCATCTCCTACAGTTCAGTGTCCCCATCACTGCACTGGGGCATTTATTTGACCAGAGGGAAGATTGCCCCCTGCTGGCCCACCAACACCACTTTCAGCAGCAACCCAGTATTCCCTGGTGGTCTCCCATCCAAGTACTAACCAAGCTCACACTTGCTTAGCTTCAGCCATTCAGCAGGAGCAGGGTGCATGGTGGTATGGCTGCTGGCTTAATAAATACTGTCACCCTTCTAACCTCTCATGCTGTTGTGTTTGCTGATAACAACCATGGGCTTCCCTAAGCAGCTGACTGAAGACTTGAAATAATGGCTATAAGAATATATCTGAATGCCTCCAACTTGGAATTTACATATGAACACAGGCTAATTAAGTGCTGGAAGTTAAAGGGAACTGTTGAAGTCAAGGCAAGATTTGGAAGACCAAGAAAAATCTGCGAAAGAACTGCTCATCTGGTCAGGTATGCAAAGCAAAACCCACATATGACAGCAAAGGACCTGCATAAAGGCTTAGCTGACAGCTGAGTAGTGACGCACGGGTCCATTGTGAAATGTTGCTCACACAAAAATGATCTACAAAGAAGAGTTGTCAGAAAGAAACCTTTCCTGCAATTTCATCACAAAAGTCAACATCTGAAGAATGTAACATAAAACTTTAAACAAAGCCAGAGACTTGAAACAAAGTGCTGTGGACTTAACAAAACATTGAACAGATTTTATTTTTCTTAAACAAATTCTTTGTCCACGAACACCTAAGAAACGTTTGGAGAAAAACGGAAAGCATTTGAAAAAAGAACACCCTACCCACTGTTAAGCATGGGGGTGGATGCATTGTGCTTTGAGGTTGTGTGGCAGCCAGTGGCACAGGGAATACTGCGTGGGTAGAAGGCAGAATGGCCCAACTAAATAACAACATATCCTGGAAGCTAATGTCCCAGAGTCAGTAACACCTGTATAATAAGATAGCCCACCGCTGTTTGGTGGTTTTTGGAAAAGGTATAATTTGGCTCAGGATATGCAAAATAGCTGCCCAGAAAATGCACTGAAGCAGTCCAAGTGGAGTAGTACAGGCTGTCTGTCATCTATGGAGTAGGTTAACCTCCAACTGTTCTTATTTTATCCACTGGCTAGGTTGACCACAGAATGCTAGCTAGCCCAGCACAAAATGGTGAAATATCCCACTTTCTGAAAGGAAGCAACCTTGTGGGAAACCAGGGCATATGCTCCCTCAGATTTTAGATTCTGGCCTCATATTTTATTTTTATTTGTCATTTGTAATAATAATGCATGATGATATCAGATTAAATGAGTCAAACGTATTCTTCTAAATATGGCTGAGAGAAAAAACTTCAGTAAACTTCAGCAAAACCTTAATTGCAACATAAACAATACTCAGTGAACCGAGGCAGAATGAGGGATGCTTTTGGAGCAATGCAGACAGATAAAAGGTCAGCACCTAAGCACCTAAGGCCCAACACTGAAGCCACTTTTGCTTTGTCTCTCTCTCTCACTCTTTCACTCTCTTTGTCTGCAGTAAATGCATTTGCATCACAATGTTTCCAGTGGGGCAATAGGGGTTGCGTCAATGAAAATATTAGCCAGTGCGTGTGCAAGTTTTCCTGCCGAAGAACTCTTTTTGGTCACCAAGACCAACTGTTACGCAGTGCCTCTTTGCTAGTTTTGTGGTGAACGTTCTGAACGTTGACATGACAGGCGCTGTTCTGGTTAGCTGGCTGAGGAAATAGAAGTAGGCCGACAGTTCCATTCGGGTTCCACACCTTTGTCTGAACAGTGTGTCCAGCGAACACTTTGTGGATGGACGGAACACATTATGACTTCCCTGGTGTCCATTCTCTTAATGTAAAACATCTGCCCACACCTGAATCATTGGACGTCCCCCTGTCTGCTTTATTCAGGAGAGCACTGGCCTTCATACACCCTGATGATTCCCCGGGATTTTTCCACAACCCCCAAACTTCTTATGGTGGAGGTTCTGGAACTGAGTTGTGCTTGAACAGAAATGATCCACTTAACATGGTACCCTGTTCCAAGATGGGATGCTTTTGTTAGGTCCATCACAGCAACTCAGCCCCGTCCCGGATGGCAAAGCACACTTTTCTGTGTAGATGTTGAAATTGCAGGTGCACCCACTTGAGGCATCAGCTAGCACGAAGATCATGAACTTGTCAGTTTAGACTTCATGCACTGCTTTAGCCCAATTCTTGATTATTTTGGGTACCATGTACTCAGCAATGAAGAGATTCTGATGAGGATGATAAAAAGGTCTTGCAGGACAGCAGGATGGAGTCAAGTAGAGGTCAGAGCCATCACGCCTCAGAGTTTGCCTCTTCCTGTCATTGTCTGCATCATCATCAGAGTCACTGATGGCCTCATACCACTTCCTGCTCATTGCTGAGGGACAGAAAGTGAGGAGGTACGGCTCTCCTCAACTCCCATAGTCCTGCACAGAATGGGTCTTCAAAAGCCCCACAAGGAATACCAACCCCCAGGTATTTGTATATTTATTGGATGGACACAGGACGCAAAGAATACTTATTTCCCAGTAAATTTCTTCTCCCTCTCCCTCTCTCTGCTCTTCTGTCATGTCCATTTGACAGTCCTGGTATCTGTGCAGGCTGGAATCGGTGCAGCAGAGGAATGTCAGGATCAGGGGCTGACATTTACCTGTCCTCACAGTCAGCTGCAGCAGGGTGGGTGTGCTGGCTCTTTTGCTGTAGACCTTGAGGTGTAAGGCCCCCCCCCCCCCCCCCCCCCCCCCGATTGGATCATATCTTCTTAGGAGGGGGGCACTGTTGAAGTGGTGGGGGTGGATGTTGAAGCAGAGGGGATGACTTAACTGTCCAATGCGGACAATGATGAATAATTTTGACAATAAGAAAAATGCACAGGTTATGAATATGCAATATATTCAATGTCTGCTACCAGCAGAATAACTGTTTCTGCATGTCTATCTGGCAAATATTTGATAGCTAACTTTGTTGCAGCTGATCACTCTTTACAAGCCCTCTTTATTTTATATATGTATGTGTTTGTGTGTGAATATATATATGTATACACACACACACACACACACACACGTTTGTATTGCTATACTTGTGAGGACTTCCCATTGACTTACATTCATTCTGTAACCTCTAACCCTAACCCTAACCCTAACCCCAGCCACTACATGCCTAACCTTAACCCTAACCTTAACCTAATTGTAACCCTAACCCTAACCCTAAGTCCTAACCGCAAAACAGCCTCTTGAACTTGTGGGGACCAGCAAAAAGTCCCCACCTTGCGTAATTTTCCTCATCTTTCTATCCTTGTGGGGACATTTGGTTCTTACAAAGATAGTAATACATGCCCACATACACACACACACACACACACAGAGTTTATAAGCTCTGCAGGCTTGTTTAGGTCCTTCTAAGCAAACTGTAACCCGTCCAACCTGTTTTTGCGGCCAACTAGTGTTTTGCATGGTTGTAGATGTCTTCCTTAGCCTATAACAGGCCCTTTGTAATTACTGAGCCGTTTGCCCAGGAAGGCAGTAGTTGTAATTTCAATACTTGACACAAGATGGGGCTGTTGCCAAATAAAAAAGACCTCGAGCAACCAATTTTTTACTAAATGAAGTAATTCATTTTTGAGTGCCTATATATCATATAGTAACTAGATAATGGTAACATAACCTATACTATAATAAATATATACATTTAATATTTAAGCAAAATTATGTTTGCTTATGTAAGCTTTGGCGTGTGTTGTGATATTTAAAAAAAATACAGATCAGAAATGCATTATATATGAAATACGTTTTATCATTTGAAAATTTAGAAATTTTATTAATAAATGAAATAAATGTAACAGTAAATTTAAATAATAAATTATAGATATACGTTGTTAAATATCATTTGAGAAAATAGTTAGCTATTTCATTCTGTTGCGCTGACTTCTGACAGACGGTGGCGCATTTCATATATCCACAGTACTACAGAAAAGTCGCTTTCCGAAGTGGAGTCTACTAAGCGTTGCTCTTCACGGAACACCAATTTAAAATGGAGACTGAAAAGGCTTACAATTGGAATTCCGTCAAACAGTCTTAAACAAATTAATATAAGGTTTGTGTGATGCAAAAACTGTTGGCAAGCAAGTTTTTTTTTTTTTTAGGTAGGCCTGTATTTTCACTGTTTATCCTTATGCATGAGCAAAATATGTTTCTATATGGCAATTCAATTGTGAACAATTCCAGAAGTGCAACTTGTATTCAGAATTTCATTATTCATTGTTCATAATAGTTGTTCCATAAGCAGCAAAATATGCGTTGAGCAACCTTAACTACGATATAACCTAGATTTCAAACATACTTTTAATTTGAGAAAATAAAAACTTCTGGATTCATTGTGGTTTGTTAATTCAAAGGAAGTTCAATAAAGCGTAGAGTTGGTCTAGAGTTCAGTTTCAGGGCAACTATAATATTTTTCCATTTTATGAGACCGCAAGGCACTATATTATCGTAGGCTATAGTGTGGTCTGCTATTACGCTCACACAAAAAAAATCTCAGCGAACTAGAAACACAGCCTTTGATTTCCAGGGAACAAATACAATGTCGTAGGCTACATTGTAAAATGTTTTGGTCTTGTCTCAGTCTCCCCTTAACTATGTATATGTACAGTAACAATGGCTGTATTTTGAGTCAATAGCATCATGGAGTACGAGTAGGCTAATGGTAATAGCAAACAGTGCCACTGAACAAATGTGTGATTTGTTTATTATATAGCCAGCAAAGAGAAGGCTACTGGTTGCATTAGTTAAATACTTAACATGTAGTACACTATAACACGAACAGCCTGAAGCGAAACTGTTAAAAAATACAATGACTCTTACTTTTTCGTCTTAAAATAAATAGCTCTATCAGCCTAAAAAAAATAACTAAGAGAATAAGCGTACTCAATTTTCTTAGTACTTTGACAGCTCCTGTTGTCTGTTGGAAAGCCCATCACTCAATGCGTCTTGATTGAACAGTAAATTGTTCCGTGTTCTCTGGAGACAAGTGCTTGGGGCGCGCTTTTAACGACGAACGCCTTGGCAATGACGACGAAGTGTTGGAAATAACTTTTATGTATAACTTTGTTCCTTATGTAATTGTAATAAAATAAATTCAACAACATTAATTTAAGATAACAGGTCCAGGTTTTGTGCGCTCTTCGAACTTTGGGTGGGGGTTGACATGCGCGTTTGACACTTGGACACATTGGAATGTGACATTAGGTTATCCTTGTCCGCCCACTGTACAAAAAATGTTTTGTTACCCTCTTACGACTCACCAAGCCATAAACCTTTATTCATTACATCCATCTGTTACTATGTATTGTGAACAAGTCATTATTATGTTTTATGACAACTTTTGGCACATAACAACAGAGTTTTTTGTTTTTAATTAAACTGGGATTAGCGAGACCAATTAAATGATCTCACTACGAAAGCCCCCTTTTATTAAATTGCACGGCAGATATATTAAGTTTCACTGACACCGGGTCCCGAGAAAAGCATAATGATGCAAAAATATATAGACTAATTGTTGGCCTATGCGATTCACTAGGTCTCCTGACTCATCAAGATTTGGACTTGGAGGGACAGTTGAGAACCTATTTAAAACGCGGAGATGATTAGTAGAGTTGCATGTAGATGGTCGACTCACATATGTAAATACAATTAGAAAGGGGATTTGATATTATTATAACAAACACGACTATACTTTAATAAACGTGTCTTGACGGGCCGCGTCGGGAGTTAGGAATTCTTTTTTCTATTTTCTATTAAATGAACAGGACCGACTGCATACTGTCAATCCTCCACTTGTGTTTACACTGTTATATTTGGTGGAAGAAAGTAAACACTTTAACTCTGCCAAGCAAAGAGGGTAGACGGATTATGTTTCCATGGCATCAAATTTCAGGAGCCCTGCAATCTTAATTTGAAAATACAGTGAACTTGCACATTGTCGTCTTTCAGTACCCTGGAGTTGCGCCATCGTGCACATTTGCAAAGACCAATGTTTGTTAATGCATCTCTTTTATATACTTAAACAAATACAGGGGGAAATGGTAAATACGTTGTGGGGGCATTGTGATTTCTGCTCTAATGATTTCTGGTTTGTTCATGTTGGTTGGTAATGGTTTAAAAAAGTAGGTACAAAGTGTTTAGGAAAATAGTTTCTGTCACAATGCAATTGCATTGACCTTTAAAACGAAAAAGTAAGAAAATTAAAGGCAATGCTGTGCTTCAAGATTTCCTGTTGTAGTTACTCCCTCCCTTGGGAACAGAGTGCCCACTTTAAATAACAATTTTGAGAAAGATAGGCTATTTTGATTAATTCTCGTTTTTCCCTCAGATGAAATCAAAAGAAATCACGGTTGTATCTGCAAAAGGTGCCAGTCACCACTTGTTATGTAATACTATTCGTTGATGAGACCTGAAGTCAGATTGTTTTTTTTTTTTTCTTACTGTGCGATCAGCTCCTTAATAGAGAAAAGATAAATAAGTATAAGTAAATAAACCTGTGTGCATTTTTTGCATGATTTGTTGCTTAGTTGTCACGGGTATACTCAAAGGAACCGTTGTTCAAGTGATGCACGTTTTATTATGCAGATTTTGCTTATGTATTTTAAAAATATTGAGTTAGTTTTATTGAAATAATAGCAATTTATACGTATGATAAGATATTTACGGTGAATTCAACAGGAATATTCTTGTTATCGGGATGTAAACACGACAGAGCCTGCTGTTATATAAACTATATCAACAGAGTCGGTTACTGCAGTTTACACCCTAACTGCAAAGCGGAACGCCAGGCCATCGAGAGGAAAAAAAGCATGTTCTAATTTATTACATTTATTGCAAAAATGTTAGGGATCGCATATACTACATTTTTAATATCTTCAGACGAACCTTAAACAATTGCTTTATCTTTAAAATGTGCTATGTTAAACATTTTAGTTCTATCAAAGTAAGAATAGAAAAACAAGGACTGTGTGCGGCGTGAAAACTTGAGACTATTAAAGTCTCTATTTTTACTTTTATGTAGTATTGCTTTAATCATATACGTGGAATTTATATTTTAATACCATGAAATAGAAAAGGCCAAAACAGACTGTCTAGTTACTCAGATATGTAGTGGACAAAAATAAAACATAGTAAAAATAAATAAATGAAGTTGATGCACGGGAATTTAAATAACAGAATATTACACTACAAAAGTTTTAACATTTTGATTAATGTCAGTAAAACTGGTCACAGTCATTTGCAAACAAGTATCATACCATGTATTATTATTATTATTATTATTTATTATTATTAGGCTATTACTACTAATAATAATAATAATAATACTAATAATAATACTACTACAATTATTACTGCTACAACCTCTACTATTTCCGCACCACTACACTAAGCGGAATGGGTAAACATTCTATTTATTGGCCTCTTTCAACAATGGTAAAAATACAACAAAATAACTGGTACAAAACAAAGCTTGGTTCAGAGCTCAACTGCGCGCGTGTGTAAGAGTGCGTGTGACGTGAAAGAAAGGACAGTAAGATGGAATGGGCCCTCTTCATTTTGTAGAAAATAACATTTATTTCTAGCAAATGCCACACATAATGTGACTGTACAGCTGAAAACATTAGGAAAGCAAAACGTAGTTCAGCACAGACAATAATGCAGTTGCACCAAATAGAACTATATTGTCGCTGATTATGTTGGGTACATTTACAAATATAATATAATTATCTAGAAATGCAATATACAATATATTGTTGAGAGACAAGAAGACACAAAAACAAAACAAGAAATGCCTAAACTTCATTAGTTAAATTTGAAATGTCAGGCTTTCGGCTATAATATTGAACACAAAAAGAAATCCAGCTACACATTAGAGAAATAACTTAGAAATACTTTAATTTGTTTAAAATGGGGTCACACTTAAGACTGATACTGAATTAAGCCCCATAATGATGACATTAGTAACTAGAGATTCAATAACTTTAAAATAGAAAGAACATTAAAATAACAGTTAAAAGATATTACAAAATTGCACCGAGGAACTCTAGACTTCAGCGGATGGTCATCCGGTGACCCTCCGCTTCTAAAGTTATCTTTAAGAATTGGATCCAAATATAAAATCAAACTGGAATCCCACAAATAACAAGACTGATACTGAGAGTGTGTTTCTTTTCTTTTTTCATTTTGTATATTTATTATGCTTCATTGGTTACCGGGAATCAGCACTGGTCCACTTGTAATCAAATTAATTTTGATCCAATCTATCACAATACCTAAAATGATTAAGAGCCACCATCATGTATTAAATTAAAATTTTCAGCTGCGCGCTATTCTCAAATAACCACCTTAAACATTGCGTTTCAGGCATTTACGACGTTGCTCAGAAAAGCCTATTACGGTGGTGTTGGTCTTATTTTGTGATTAGCGGGCGCATATCGACTTCGGTACAATTCCAGCTAGTTAACGTATTGCTGATATTGTATTTCTTGTCGGTTTTGGGCAAACCTCTGAAATGTTTTCTTTACAGACATTTCTGACAGGTAAAGTCTGTACACAGCCAGATGCATTATTAGCCATTAAGAAACGTCTGGCCACAAATACATTGTCATATCAATTTGCATGCCTTCGTCAACCACTATATAATGACCCTGTGTAGCAACTTAAGACAGAATAATTGTACTGTAAGTACCTCACTGCTTATCGGGGGTATTGTTCACCAAAGGTCCGTACAATCCACTGGTGTACCCCGAGTCCTTGTGCAAAATCGTTCTGTCCCTTATGAGGTCACTGAACGCATAGTCCATCGGTGGCCTGAAGCCCAGAGTTGGCATCAGGCCAGCTGTAGAGTAGGGAGTCATGAAGGCCAGCCCTCTGCTGTGGGCCGAGTAGGCGAGCCGCAGGGGGTTCAGGCCCAGGTGGGTGCTCAGGGGGTACGTGCCGGGGTCGGCGCCGAAGTGCGGCGCGTTGGGCTGCAGCGGGGAGAAGGCCGACCTGTTGCTCAGCGTCATGGCTCCAGGCAGCATGGGCCTGGGAGCGGCGGAGGCGGACGGGGGCTGCACGTTCTGGAGCATCCGCTCGGCCGTCCACGCCTCCTCGGGGGCCTTGGGCTGCCCGCTGTTGTTGAGGATCTGCTCGATGGCCTGCACCACGTCCTTCCCGCAGCCCTGCAGGACCAGCTCCAGGACGCTCCGCTTGTGGCTGGGGAACACGCGGGTCAGGATGTCGATGGCGTTCATCTGCTTGGAGGCGGCGGAGGACGGCGACGGCTCCTGCTCGTCCTTGTCCGTTTCCGACCCGGAGTCGGACCCCAAGGGGCTGATCGAGCCCGGGGTCTCTTCTCCGTCTTTCAGAGTTTTGGAAATGGGAGAACTGACAAACGAGGATTCTCCGTCGCCGTTCTCGGAACCAGAGCCATGGCGCACCTCAGGAGACGAAATCCCTGGCATGGATTCTGTGTCAGTGGACACTGACTTTCCCAGAGCTTGCTGTGGGGTCACTGACCTCGGTATTTGGGCTTTCGGAAACAAGTCAAACTTCTGAATGTTTCCATCTGTAAAATAAAGATCGACACAACGAATCACATCTACGATGTCTACTCAATCTAAAGTTCAAGGTGGTTGGCTGCTTGGTGAAGAAAATTGTTTTACTTTCTGACTCAGGGTGTAGATTGCAGAACATCTAGTTTGTCAGTTACACTACATATGCAACAAGTGAAAAACAGCAGATAAATAAATCCGAGGTCAAACTAAAAGAAACGAAATGCATATACGTTGTTCTGTGTATAGACTATTTGTTTTAGATAAGTCAGGCAAATAAACGCACAGAAATTGCAGAACAAATTATTCTAAAGTTAAGGTAGCAGATCATTACAAGTAGTTTTTTTCCTGAATATAAGATTTGCTTACCAGAGTTAGATTCGTTGCTCACAGATCCAAAGACCTCATAGTTTTGGCGAGGTGGAATAATACCATTGGCAGCCGCCAGTGCTAGACCCTCCGCTGTGCCGTACAGGAGCTGTAGCTCTCGCGCTTCGTTCTCCTCCTGAGCCTGCTGCCTGCGCAGGGCCACTTGTGCGGCCATCACGCGCTGCCTTTCAGCGATCAGTGTGCACTTGGCACACATGCAGTCCTTCCAACGGCAGTAACGCTTGTGCCCCTTCAGCGCTGACACTACACCGTGGTTCCTGCACCGAGCGCACTTGGGAGTGCGGGGATACTTCTCCGTGGCGCGGAGGAGCAACGGGGGACCCCGGAGAAGGCTGCTGGCCATAGAAACTGGGATGGAGGCAGCAGCTCCAGGGTGGACCTGGGATCCTGATGGGGCTGTAGAGATGTCTGATCTCATATCCATGTCCTCTTTAATATTTGTATATACTTCTAACAAGCTAACTACAACTTCCTTCCCCTCAGTCTCAACTTCGTACGTTGAAGTGTGAAATTCGGAAGAAATTTTTAACGCATTTGTTTCTTGACGCCACGTTGACGTAAAATTAAATATATCATCAAGAGATCCTTTCTGATCCTACGGTACGTATTCAAACTTAATTTAGAAGGCAATTTAGAAGGAGTTTGTAGAAGAGGAACATCGGGTTCTTATGGTACGCAATAGGTTGTCTAAGCTGCAACTTTTAGAATGAGATCGTGTCTATGATTTATTGTACGGTGTACACCTACAATTTTTTAATACAAAATCAAGCATTCCTCCCCATACTGTTAGTTACAGAATCTTCATACGCCTGTGTTTTGTCCATCGAATTCTTCTTTGGTAATATAGTTTATCCTTTAAAATTCTGCTACGGTTCACCAAAACAATTGGTCCAAAAATGAGAAACAAGTGGGGAAAAAACGAGGATTGTTAGGAAGGAAAAGTTCAGATAGTCTTGGAATGCCAAACTATAAAAATCAAAATCCAAGGTCTGTCGCCTGATCAATGAGAAAATAGTAAGACCCGTTTAACTTAATTTCACCAAAAAGAGTTGAAGTTGTTACTGGCACCAGCGTGAGACACTAACTAACTCGAATGATTGCCACTAGATACAGATCTCTCTCTCTCTCTATTGTTGCTCCTACGTTTTCATTAGACAAATTTGACAACAATGTGGCGCCTGTCATTGGCCAAAAGGGGAAGGTGCAATCTGATTGGCTTGTCCCTTTTTTCAACTGTGTCCACCTGAGTTCTTTCTCAAACAACAAGTGTTTAAAATCTGGAGGAGATCCTGCAGAGCAAAAAAGATATTACTTATAATAGCGAACTTACATTTATATGATAATAATAATTCTGCAAATAAATAAACAATATATTATCTGGCAAAGTAATTTAATGTCCCCTGTATTTGTGATGATTTAATTGACAAATATATAGCTGTAACTATTGGTGGCTGAACAGGGTTAATAATTTAATATTTCTTTGTTTTATTTTTTGCAGTGACAAGTATCCATGTTGCATTTCCACGCGATATATCCACGTATATATTTGATATGTGAACAGTACATTTTGGAATATAAAATGTCATTTCTTATTATTTAAATGTGCCCTTCATTTAGTTATGTGGGATGCGATTAAAGGTCTTGGTGACGTCATCATCGGCCAAGAAGTCTGTAAAATAAAAAGGTAAGTTACAAATACACTAAATATAAATGTGTTAGAAATCTGCCATTTTCGCACTTTTCTGACTTTATAAGAACAAATTATACTTATAAATTAAATACGGTCTAAATGAACGTTTTCCTGCGGTCTGTAGAACAAGTAGTACAATATGAGCATATCCTTCAGTATTTACAGTCAGCTGTGAGAAAATGAAACTGTTGCCAGTGTAAGTAATGCGGTCACATTTTATATATCAGATGAATCGCGCGAATTTAAGTGATTTGCACAGTTTGTCTAGGCTTCGTGCTTTTTTGAACGCATCATTCACTACTTACAAAAAGCAAACGTACATTATTTAGCCTATTTGATAAGTGCTGCATCCTTTCTGCTAAACATGTTTCTCTGAATATACAGTTGTGAAAAACAATACTAAAACGATAAAATAGTTCAAAATTTGAAAATCGTTTCGATTATTCTGCAATTGCACGTGACAATTGTTCGTTTAGCTCATTAATTGTATGATGCTACATTATCTTAAATTAGTATCAAGTATAGGCCTACGTATAATAAATATTTACGCATGATATAGCCTACTAGTCAGTGAACATGCACGTTATGCACGTTATCAGTGAAACTAGCTTTAAAAACAAAACTGTCAACAGTTTATATTGCGATTAGATATTTTCATCTGCCTTTGTATGTCGAAATGATCCTGTAAAAACACATTGCCAGACAAAATCCGTGTCTGTAAGTTCTGTTTTTAAAGTCTGTTATCTTTAGCGATCGCCGTACAATAACTGCTTTGCGCAACGGCTCAGAGTGCGATTTATCTGATAACCAACATCACGCAGACATATGTCACAAACACCTCAGAAAAAGGACGCATTCTTTTAATTTTCTTCGTTTTCCTATTTGAAGACTGTACAACGCCCGTGGATATTCACAACTTTTCAAATAAATATGTATTACGACTATTTTATCCTTATGGTCTGGGTTTTGAGTGTGTGTGTGCATGTGTGTGTTTTTTTTTTTTTTTTGTAAGTATTTTGCTAAATTAACACGTTCGATTTCATGACTTGGGTAATTTAGCACTCCGTGTCCATACAGAAGTATGTTTGTATAATTTTAATTACATACCAATACTGATGTTAGATCTGCAATATTAAGAGAATAAAATATTTTACCAAAGGGTGTTACGGTCTAATTGTGATGAAATTATTTTATGAAAACAACTTCGACAAAAGGAGCCTATGACCTATTCAGTTTTCTTGAAGCTGATGATAGAATAAAATAGTAAATATTAAAGGTGTATAGGAACTTGTTCATATAAGTTTCTGTGTTCAAATCATTTCCAGCGCTTCAAATTCAAACTGACAAAGAATAAATTCACTTCCCGAGCAGCAACGCCTTTTTGGCATTTAACGTCCGGCCAGAAGCAGTTATTGTTTCTGAGTCACGTGAAATGACTAAAATGGTTTAATTTGAGTGGATTCGTACATCACAATGCACTCGTGCAATGCAAACAGTACGCTTTATTGCAACTTTAATGCACGTCCATGTCCCTTAAATGAGTTTGACATGTTTGTTCCATATTTGTATTTTGAGACAGCAGCCAAGCTTCGCCTCCGCCCGAACTACTACCATGCCTTTGCGGACATAGAGGTAAAGAGGACTATAAAGACAGATATATCTGTTGCATTGATATAACGTTAATCCTTAATCCTAAACGTTTTGTATTTGTGTCTGCATGTCAAGATCTAAACAAAACCCCGTCATGTTGCCACTTATTTCTAAACTAACTTGACGGATGGACAGGCGTGAAAACCATAGTCTTCATTTATTTATAAGGAATTTCGTTTTGGCTAATTCCAGAAATACTTGCACTACGGTCACTATGGTTTCATGTAATACTGTAATGCATTTTGCGCTGTGACTGACAGAAATAGACTCTCATATTTTGAAGGTCAGGTCTTGGGTATTGCTGTCAGGTCAAGTGTCCTGGTAGGAACGTCAAGGAGGCAACTGAATTCTGAGCAGCTTATTTGTGTACTCGTCTTGTCAATCGTGAGATATCCATCTATCTATCTCTGTATGTGTGTGTGTGTGTGTGTATATATATATATAGGCTATACAATTTGGTGTTTTCAGTTTGACGGTAGTGGACGGTTTGCGTACGTTGCCACAGTACCAATAAAAGCGTTCTTCATCAGCTTGCAATTGTTTATTTGACGGAAAAGAGCAGGGCGTGTGCCGATCACTGTTAAGTCTCACCCACGTCACCCAAAACAAACACATCAACGACAAAAATTGAGCAATTTCAAAGGGGAAAATATTTGGCCAAGCCTTTCACCTACTAATAAATGAACGATTCCTTCACTCAGTCTCATTTATATATAAAATGCTTAATTGCAGGGCTGTTTAAAAAAAAATATTTCACAACAGTCAATCCACCCTCTATTCCCGATCGACTGACCTCGCGCACCTTCTCACATTTAGCTGACTTGTCGAGTACCCTTTACTTCTGATGTGAACGCTTCTTTCTGTTCCCCGTTTTCCTGCGTTTCCAAGCGGTCTTGCCGCTGACTTTCAATTGTTTACATACTGAATCACAGTAAGCAAATGCCATCTGTTTCCCCCCGCTGCTTTCATCTGCACCTTTAATTACCTAACCAACAGACTAATAGAGATGATATTAAACTAAATCTTTTTGACATTCAAAGTAATTATCTCGGCAGCGATCTCACACGAATGAAAATGTTCATTATGAACCCACACGTAGGCACAGCATACACAAAGTTGTGCCGTGACCAATATTCTTTATACAAAGCCTGTAACGGACAGATATCGATTGTAGCCTGTAATTTTGAAAATATTTAGTTCCCACTCAACGCATAGCTAAAGAGGAAGCAGATTTTAACGTTTGAAAGATAATTGTATTTTATTGGTTATTTATTTCCAAATTTGATATATAAAATAAAGATATATGAAATTTTAGGTTAGCTTAGAGAAACAATTTCGGTTAATTTCAGTGTAAATCCTGGGCAAGCAGCCCGTTTTACCTAAGCCATTTTATATTTACTGCACAATATTTCGACCCAAGTGCAAGGGGAAGAAAAATGTTAGTTATATAACAAGTGTTATATTTTTTACACATAAATTAATTTCAGTTTGCCTAACCATTACTGCATAAAATATGAAACTTCTTAAAACTAAGCACTAGCGGTGTTAATGCATTTCTCTCCCCATTCAATCCTAAATAATTAGCCACTTTTAATTAGGTCCTCTGTAATTTCCAATTAAATGCCGATGAACAATTAAAAGTGACTAAGGGCACTTTTGAAATTCGACATTCTTTTAACAGTTCATTAGACCTATGCAAAAAAAAAAAAAAAAAAAAAAAACCATGCAATGCTTTCACTTCTTTAAAAATGCGACAGATGACTGAGTTTTTACACCTTTTTAGATCTTCACAAAAGGGACGCTTGACCCAACATATGTAGCAGCATGTTTCTGCTCCTCCAGCACCCTGGTGAGGTATTCTAGCGACCTTTCTGGCTGCTGTTGCCCCGCCTGAACACGGCTGGACCCGATTGCCTCCCGGGGGCTCCCGCTGAAATCGCCGAGTCTATTAAGCGCTACAGAGGTTAGAGTAGCAGATACAAGGGTACCCAAGCAGCGCATGATTTGGGAAAAACCAGTGCCTCTTTACACGCTTCAGCTCTTCACCAAGTGCTCATTAGGTTGTTAACCTCTAGTTCACATGAAAAGCTCCTGTGATGAAGAACTCTTTAGCGAATGGAAGCATCCCCCCGAAGGCAGATAACAAAGCCTTAAAACAACTGCTCAAAATAAGCTTTTATTTGTTACTCCAAAGTTGCTTTTGTTCATAACACTTGCGCGCATACACACACTGTAAGATTTGAAAAATAATCATTTTAGTTTTATCTCAAGGAAACCTGTTGCTTCTTTAAAGAGCCAAATTAAACAAGAATGGGACGAAAGGGATTTCAATGAAATATTAATTTCCTGTATGCTACAGTAGTCTACACTCAGACCATTGTAAATGTAAAATAAAGATGTGTACCAAAACTACGGAGCTCTAGCTGTGACGAAAACCAGTTATATTTGAGAATGACAAACGCGTAGCCATTTTTTTCCCATATACACGCAACTATGTTTCTGCAGAATATAGCAAAAACTTCCACGGTTTCCTGTGTAAAGGTCATTTACGGATAGGTTTTCCATGAAAACGTCCGAAGAATGGCCTTCTTAATATATTTTGTTTTCGTTATTTTAACATGCATCCAACTGACGGAGTTTGTAAACGCAGCGATACAACCCTTTGTAGCAAAACACTAGGGGAAAAATATTTCTGACTGAACTGGAAGGTGGACACGTGCAACATAATCTTAGTTACAGCAGAATTTTTTTTAAAAATGGCTTCGAAACCATTGCTATTGCTGTGATTAAAAAAATAATAATAATCAGGTGTTCAACTGAGGACGAGCGACAGGAGAGGCGATGTTTGCAAGATCAACAACCACTTCAACCTGAGAGTCCTTCACTTGCAGCGCCCGTATAATGATGCTCTTATTTCTACTTGGGATATTACCAAGGACGGACAAGAAACAAACAGCCTTGCGCTCCTAATTCCCACAGCTATTGTATGGATGTTTCTGTGCTTTAAAATGTCCATCTTTATTTAGCCCAGTTCGTTTCTGCAGCCCCTGAGGCGTGGATTAGACTAGCTGGCAGTGTTGATCACCTCATTGAAGGTTAAATGGCCTGCGAATAGAACGAGAGAAAGTTTACGATGAATAAGAAGGGTCCTAATTTAAGGTTTCATTCGCAATTTAGTTATAAATAAATAAAAATTGCCATGACAATTTATTAAAAGTACAAAAAATAAAAAAGGACGAACACGACAACTACTACTGACAATGACATTAATAAAAATGACAATTATAATGATAATAATAATACTGAACCTAGCATTATTACATTATTATATTATTATTATTATTATTATTATTAATAATAATAATAATAATAATAATAATAATAATAATAATAATAATAATAATAATAAAATATTCCTTATAATTTTATTATTATAGGATAGGCTACATATGAAG
This sequence comes from Anguilla anguilla, assembly GCF_013347855.1. Lineage (NCBI taxonomy): Eukaryota > Metazoa > Chordata > Actinopteri > Anguilliformes > Anguillidae > Anguilla > Anguilla anguilla. The sequence goes on along the minus strand of NC_049204.1, from coordinate 55,829,674 downwards.
TAAGGCTAACATAATATGGGGTGAGGTGCAAGATATTATTTATGCTAACAGTTTCTATGTTCATATATTTTTTCATTCGTGCAGAACTGTGCACATAAAAGAACTGATGCATTGGTGTGTGCCTGCGTGCATGCGTGCGTGCGTGCGCCTTCAGGTATACACCGGGCAATTAAAATGCAGGCTCCATCCCCCTACATCTGCCTCCTTTACCAAAGAATCGCACAGAAAAGAAAGTGGCTTAAGAAAGAGCCTGCATTGAGATCACAGATGGAGTATAGGTTTTTGCAAGAAATTTGAGAAACACCATTGTCCCAAATCAAAACTCAATGTGTTGCTCTACAATGGGCTCCGCTTTGAGCTCCTCCGCTTCAATCGGCCTTGTTTTTTAAACTTGAAGTGTTCAGCACAAAGACTGGCCTCCTAAATGTCACAACCGCTTCGATTCCAAGTGTGGCTCTCCTGCTAGATGGTGTTAAAAAAAGAAAAAGAACACAATTATGAAGCAATAATTACTCTACTTCAGTTCGCACGCCACTGCTCCCATTGAAACTCCCTTAGCCCCATTTAATGCTTTATTCCAGAGCATGATAATCCGAATACCATAGCTTTACGTTTTTTTCCTTCAGCAGATTTTAAAAGATAGGAATTGAAGGGAGGGGTCATGGTAAATACATGAATATTCAATATTATAACAATCGTAAAATGTATTAGACATATTTACCATTTCCGTTCATACTGCACCATATTCACTCACCAGATCCAGATGATGGTTCACTCACATTAAAAGGACATTATTATTATTATTATTATTATTATAGCATTACTCGTTGCATAGCCTATAGGGTATCTGCATGAGAGCTCTACTTCTGGCAGAAAAGGCTGATTAGTATTATAAACAAACACAGTTACACACGTTCTCATCTCTTCAAAGGCAGGAATGAATTAAAAAATAGATTTTTAAGAAGCCAAGAACAAGTGTGCACACAAACAAAAATAATAATCGATTTCTATGAACAATATTCTGTACAGTAGTCCCAAGTGCGTATAACAGAAGCAGAAATATGTAGGCCTACTACAATAGGGTATTACTACAATTAACTGGAATAATACTTTCTCAACTACTGTTGCAAACTTGCAAGTCATGCGAAACCTAGCTGCTCTCTATAAACACAAAACGTTTTTTTCAGCAAAATTTATCCATGTAAACATTCTAACAGATAGCCTATTTACTACTCAGACGTTTCACCATCATTCCTGTTGCTCAGGAGTTTACATCAAATTATGAAGCTTATGCAGTTGCAAACTTGTAGTTTATTAGTCCAAGTTACTGTATTTTTATAAAGACTATGTTTTTTAAATTTAATTGAATAATAGCAATTAATGTTAGGTGTGCAACAAGCCAACAAAATCTAAACAGCAAAAGTTTTTGACTGTTTAAAGCAAAGAAAATATAAAAATATAGTACAGAGCTGGGACTAAACCGTCAATTTTGTTCAATATGAACTCTATGAATTACTAATGATCAATTTAGTGCAGTTTACGGTCTGTGGTCTTAAATTTGCTAGAGCGCATTAAATTATTGCTGTCCCAAATGTTTTCGTTTTGTAGGCTAATATTTCACATTATATCAAGCACTTGTTTAATTCCTAAAGCCTATTGAATCACAGATTGCAAATATCGTAGATATCACATGTATAATATAACTATATTTACAATTATATTAATTAATATTAGAAATATCCAAAACACGTAATGTAGCGAAATTTTATCACCTCTGATTATTTAGCCTGTTAATATGTATAGCTAGTAACAATTTCGAGTCAATAAACGCAAAAATCCATTGCCGACTTGTTTAGTTCAAAACTTAACGTTACAGACAGTGAAATGTCATGCATATATTGTTCATGTAGGATATTTGCACTCCCTCTATGCAGCCCTATATAGATTTAGACTACAAACTCCCAACAAAAATTTTAAAAACATTAATAGTTTAACAAACATTTAACTGTTCAACATTAGAAGTGTATACATATCGAATCGAATTTTGTTTACGTTAGTGTTTAAGTAGCCTAGGCTATGAACCGTTTTTAGATTTAGGATTACTTGAAGGCCTACTTCTATCCAAAGTAACCACGTATGGACTTTTCGGTTAGGCTACATAATATGGAGGCCTGTAGACTTTTTTTTGGCCGTTACATGTTTTTTCATCAGCATGTTTTTATGCTTTACTGCAATATTAGGTTTTGCATTTATAATACATTTATATTTTCTATATATATTTAAATGTATAATAATAATAATAATAATACATTTTACATTGTCCCGTCACGTGATATTTTTAAAACGGTGTAATTAAACTGCATTGACATGAAATAAACTACACACGCCTCAATTTAGGATACGAAAACACGACATGTATTCCAAAAGACAAAATATTTCAAAATGTATATCAATTAACTTCGGATATTTAGTGATTTTTGGGCAACAAGGCCACTGAGACATTAGCGTTATCTGAACTAAATCACGTCAAAGGGAAAAACGATTTACTCGCCTATTAACCTATCATAAAGGTTAACACACCAAAGGACAAAACCTCCTGCAACATACAGAGAAAAGTAAAATCATATAGGTTTTGGTTTTCAAAAAAGTAAATAATTTATAATGTAAATAATGTAGGCGTATAATTAAAAGGGGAACATTTTTATGCCAAATTGTGTAGTTTCAACACAGCGTTTGTGCTGAAAACCTTAGAGGCCTACTTTATCTACGCATCAGAACTTTTTGAGTGCATAAGATCTTTTTTTTTTTTTTTTAATTATGAAAGAAAAAACATCGACATATTTCGACATTTGCTCGTTTTAATAGCTTTATGATATGAAGGTATGTGTATTCCTTTTCCATAACAACATAGATTAGATTGAATTTTGAAATTATAATTAGCTACACAATTCGTAGCTACCCCGTGTGTATGGTAGGCTACATTATTAAACGGACAACATACCCTAAAGGACACCCGCAGGCTCCTTATAAGAGAGGATGGTACGTAGGGGAAGGACTGTGTAGGTCTAGCTGTAAAAAAATAATAAATAAATAAATAAACGGCATCAGTAGGGAAAGCAAAACTAACCCCGCATTTTGATCACGAAGTTCTGTGCACATTCGGCATTAACACACTGCAACTGACGAAGTGTTCACAAGTTACATTTTGCAAGTAGGCCTATTTTAAGTCCGCGAATTCGAGAAGCGCGGACACATCGCAGCTAATGTTAGCATGGATACGTTTAATGGTTTTAAAAGTATGGTAGGCTACTGCAACGGAAGTCAGAATTAGGGCCCTTCAATATCGTGCCCCATGAACTGTAGTGGATAGATGAGTTTTGCACAAATACAGATATCGACCGATTATATTTGCAGCAGGGCACTACTTTCTCCGAATTGTTAATTTTACAATGCGAGATTATTGCCGTTTCTGGGTCATACTTTGTCGTGGGATGACAATTAATAGTTGTACAAATGGAATACGAGCTTGTAATTAGATCAAAGAGTCGATAAAACGGACAAATACAATACTCATTATTGAAAAAATTATGTTAAAACAGTGTTTCGTAATCTGTTCGATTCAGGAACTAGGCCTACTCAACGTAATAAAAATTATTTAGCCAAATTAAATAAACACACACACACGTAGGATTTTGTGCGTTTGAAAAAAGTGTGTAAATTAAGACAAATAATATTACAGCCTTAATTATTCTGAATTAAAACCATCAAACTCTCAGTACGTACTCGCATGATGTTTCTCCCGTTTGCGCTCGGTATGGTCGCCCTTGCACGGATAAACTAAACGGCTTTACACCAGGGGGGCACAAGACTGCCCATAATGCGCACATATGGAAATGAATCATCTTAATTTTGCTCAGTGCTGACACCAGGGGCAATAAGAAAAAAGCCAAGTTAATCACACAGCAGTGAAACAAGGCATTCAAACACGCAGAGACCATTTTTCAGGCTTGAGAGCTTCCTCTAATAGCACCCTGTTCCATTTAGAACTATAAAGCCTTTGACTAATTTTAAGAAAGTTATTTTTGAAATAAGTTTTTCAAGACCACCAAACCCCCCTTCCCCCCCTTCCCCCTGTTTTGAATGAGAAACTCAGAGAGAAATGAGCCCCCTTTTGTGCCCAAATGTTTAAGCCGTATAGATTCTGTTTCTTTGGCGGTGTCTCTCGGTGCCCGCGTCTCTGAGAAAGTAAACTTTGAGTGACCTCCCAGGTTAGTTTAGTCTGAGATTCTACCAGCGCTGGGTGAGTGGATTTAAAAAGCTTGATGCCGAGGGATCAGAACACCCTTCAAAGGACAGATCACTTGCGTCAGGAATTCTGTTCTCTCACCAGGGGCCAACATTCTTGACCCGAGAGGGACTGGTTAAACATTATTGAACGCTTCCCCTTTGTTATTAAGGAATCAAGTCACCACCTGATGTTGCCACTGCTGAATCTGTGTCAGAGGAAACCACAGAATAACCCCATTGTCAGACAGCCCAACACTCAAAATGCGGGCCTTAACAACACTTGGTTTGGCCTGTGAAGAGGGGACCCATGAGTGACAGCTAGCGTGGATAAAAAGGCACTGATTGAGACGTCCAAAGTCTGATGGCAATGCACAGGGCAGCTGCGTGACCTTGCAAATTTCAAAGGGGGAAAAAAAGGAAATAACATAATATTGTTTCAGTAAAGCTGCATTGTGTGCACGCAATCTTTGCCACAAAGACTCACCAGTGCCTCTTAAGACATTTGTGGAGTTCTCCAGCTACGCTGATCCTTGCATAAGCAACTGTAGGGAAACTACTGGACATACCATCAAACACACCGATTTATCTGTAGAACCAGAACATACATTAGAAAAGATGTGATGCCCCGAGAAAGTTTTCAGTAAAACGGCTGTTTTTGTCTGACATGTCAATCAACAATCTCTGAATCATAATAGGCTATTTTCAGCTATTTACATTTAATTAAGTTCAAAATTAGTAGAAAGTTTGTGTCAGGATTTCAAAGTTAGCTATAGCATTCACTGAAAGCGATACTGGTGATTTCTCCATCTTTCTACCAGCTCCTCAGTATCATTTGACCAAAGAAACTACAGCCACAGCTTCAGCTTAACAATGTCAAACCACAGAAGCTCCTGTAAATATGAAACCGTTCCAAACCATTTGCAATACAGTCAAATGGGCCCAAATGCAAGTTTCTCCTAACCCAACAAAGCCATCTTGGCCAGAATCAAAAAATAAATAAAAAAATAAACGAAGCACTTTGGTAATTTAAATGAAGCAGATAACTGTGAGGCAAATACCTACACTAATGCAATACTGGTTCTCAAATCGATACTATCACAGTGACGGCTGTCAAAACAGCCAATGTCTACAGTATCACACTTGCTTACAGGGCAATAAAAGTGAGCACTAACAAGCTTAAGTAGGAAGACATTTACATGTACAATACATTCAGAATCGTGAGAAGTGATGAATCATTTCTTCATAATGAGCTGTCAACATTATGAATTCACCCTAGATGATGGACATTCATGAGTATGAAACTTGCTGGCTGACTTAGTTTCATAATTAAAAAAAAATTAAAAAAATAAAAACTTCTCACCCAAAAAAAAGCATCAGTATGACTAATGCTGATCTCCAGATGTGATTTTAAAGATAATTATTTTATATTAGACTTTAATTGGCAATGATGAGCCGTTATAATAAACTTTAAGTGAAAGACTTTTCTAAATCCCTGAAAAGTACTTTTATCAATTTCTAAACCTAACCAGTGTGTAAAAAACAGTACAGTACAAACTTTCGATCTTTCACTTACCTCAGCTCATGCCCACAGGTCTCACAGAATAAGTGACAAGTTGCATCAGGCGAGGTGAAATTCGTCATGATGATAAACCTGCAATTTCCGACCGACTCATCATCAGAAGTTGCCTTTGTACAATAGAGCCTGTTAGTGAATCACAGAGTGATTGAAACTGTAATGTAGTGCATTGCAGGAGACGCACATCCACCATACCTCCCTGAGGGATATAGCCTCCAGGGACAGGCTACCTTTCACCAAAGGCCAGCAACACCACACCCTTCCCTACCCTCAACACAGAGTCCCGTTCTTGTCACCCGGCCCTTGGCTTCAGATGCAGACTGGTGCTGTGAAGACGACGTTGTGTCATTAGACTCATGACGGACTTTTTGGGCCTATGGCAGCCGCAACCCTAACCCTAACCCCCGTCCCAAAAGCACTCTCCTGATCAATGGTAGTCGTTTGTGTCACTTTGCATTTCTCCACTGCTTACTAGTAGAAATACATTTTTAGAAGCCAATAGCTGACAGTACTTAAATAATTATGATAGCCATTGATGGATATCTACCCTGAAACTGTGCGAGTGGCAGCAATGGGTTTGTTACAGTCCAGAGTTTGTCATTTCAATTCAGAAAGTATTAAAACAGCTACTGGCAGAATCTGGCGATGGGGGAAACGTGTGAAGCTTCAGTTACAACTCCTACATACATATACAAAAACATAAAGGGCTTGGTTGCCCAGACTAAGGACAACAAATCTGTTAGCCACTTAAGCGTAATTTCACACTATGTCTTTGTAAACCTAGCAAAGTGACATGGTAAACTCCAATAACTCCAACTACTGGGGCAACTCCAGCCACATGCAGAAGGAAATAAAATCATTATATTTATATGGCTGTGCAGTTCTTATGTGAAGCAGCATGCTGCTAGGCGTGTCAGGAAGTTGCCGGGAGGGACTGAGACGCATGGTTTCACAGGGCACAGTGTCTCATGTGTGAACACATTAAAAATGCTAAGTCTTTGCGTGAGAAACAGGTAAGCGGTTGTGTTTTAATGTTGCAGAAGAGTGAATTTTACCCTGGGGATGGACAGATTTTTTTCCCATTTAAACGGAGGTCAGATGTGCACACTGACAGGGAGATTAGACCTTGAGTTTCTGCTTCGCATTCCTGCTCATTTTTTACTGATGATCCACCATTTGGTTAGCAGGGCCTTCAAGCAGGAACGTAAGTGCATGTGAAAACCATTCTTTCTTCAGGTTGACGCCGCTCCCCCACTTCACCATCCAAATCGCATTAAAAGTACAAGGTTTTCAGGGTTAATTCATTTCACGAGTTTATGTATCTGATGAACTTTTCATTCCATACCTCCTCAACAATTTATCCCCAAACATCTGCTGGAAACAAAACAGAAGAGGCAGTTGAGTTTTAATATGGGTTACTAAGTCCTTTGTGAAAATGTAAGCACATTTCTCAGCCTACTGTGCCTTCCTAGAGCCTTGTGCTTTTCTTTAAAAGGAACCCGAATGCAGATGGAGAGATAAGCTTCTAAAGCCCATCACTGAAGTGGGAAAATTAGCCTTTGTTGCAGATAATGCCAAAAGATGCCTGGAAAACACTGCCGCAAAGCAAGGCGACGAAGCAGAGTTTCCACACAAACACGTTTCTCTCCGGCGACGATGCCAACCATCATTGATACAGTGGGGCGCACCATTTTACACCATGCGTTTACACTGCATCTCAATAGGATGAGGAGAACCTGTGAGGTCACAAGGGCACTGTCAATAACACCTTGTATACACAGTGCCCTTGCGACACACCACCGCCCCCTTCTTTACCAGCACAATGGATGAATTCTGGCCGCAGTTGATTACACTGCTGGCATGTGGCTGGGTCGCATGTGTAGCTCCCTCCAGTAGACAATCAACCAGGCTTCTGTAGCCTATTCCCTGCCACAGTTCACAAATGAATAACTGATCCGCAGAGCAAAGCTCTGACACCAGCCCTGTTGGTATTGCTTTGTGTTTTACAATCCTGCGTAAAACCCAAATAGGACAGCCACAGATGGGATACCTCATTTATAATTGCGCTGAGACGACCAAGAGAAGAGTCACAGATGACAATCGAGAAATAAAACAGGCTCAACTAATGAAAAAATAATTTGAATATGGTCTATTTAACACAAACATTCTACAGGTGATGATCGGCAAGACTGCTTTTGATGTTATCAGTCAATATCACTCAAGGTGAGTCAGAGTTGCCCAGTATCACACACTAAATTGGACTGGGCTGGCAGTAGAGACAGCAGAACTAACGATGTGAGCAGATTACACCTGAGATGGTGATTCTTTCGTCCCAGCAGGAAAGACTTTTGAGATAAACCCCTTGAACAAAAACATAAAAGTAATTTTGATTTGAGAAAAACTGCATGAGATTACAAACACACCTCAAGCTCAGTCCAGATTTAGATTATGAATTACATCATAGCCCTCAGCCAACATAACGTGCAATATTTACCTTTGCCCTATGTACTGCCATCGAACCCCGATCTTCAGCACAGGGACTGAAGATATTCATGATGTCCATAAGGCCACCCAGCCCATTCAAACAATGGCTAATTCTTCCCCTAAGCATCACCAATCATGTTCCCCAAGCCTACAGAGGACTACCTGTGTTTACAGAGTCCAACAAGCCAAGTGGCAATAAAAAAAGATGTGCTTGCGTTGAAATACATAAAGACCCAATTCATCTCAACTTCAGAGAGAAATCCTGAAATCTAGATGAAGTATCCCACAGGCCACTGAAGAATCCTGAGCAGTTTAATGTTCGCACTCTGAGAGTCCGCAATATCTCACTCCAGGTAATCGATTAAATAAACAATCACAGCATTGGTGAAAGAAAATTATAAATAAAAAAATTGCTAATGCACACATCATAAAAGAAGGGATTTTTTTTTTCTTTAAATTATGAGAATTAGTAAACCCATTTTCAAGGGGCAAAGGGGGTAGGAAGATTCAAAAATAAATATTCAATAACAAAGGTCACTATTCTGTGAAAAATATTAACATAATCTGAAAGGCAGAAATAAATTCTCTTGTTTGAATACCGAACCCAGCTCTACCACAAAAAATAACACTGAATTCCTCAGGGTAGAACTGGGACAGTTCTGTTGAGTCTCTATTGAGACTTACACATAAATTAGAAAAAATGTTCATTATGATAAAAAGCTTGAATTTAAAACAAGTAACCTGTTTGCATGCATGTGTGTTTGAAGAGAGTTCTGGCTCAGGCAAATACATTTTATATATATTTTATATACTGTATATCAAACTAAAACTAATACAGCATTAACTCAAAAAGGATCAAGAAAAAATAAACAGAGGAAACAGGTGGTTGTGGAGGGGCGTAAATTAAAAGCAGAATAATCAGTTTGGGATATTTTTTTGGGGGGAGCGGGGAGGGGGTCAAGCCGTAATGGCTTGGTGTGATGGAGCTATTCCGTCACATGATGGGCGTTGGGGACGGGGGGGGGGGGGGGGGTGAGGACTGTGGGATTGGGGGATTCAGAATTGAGGGGAACGGAGAGAGTCCAGCGTTCTCCAGGAAGTCTTTCCTCATCTTTACACACAAAAACATGTCTAAAATGAAGCTTTTTTTGTCGAAAGTCCTTATCCATGACGGTGTTCTACTTCTCTGTTTTTTTTAATTTTTTAATTTTATTTACTTTTTCTTTTTTTTCCCGTAACTTGTGGACAGAGAAGATCATGACACGGCGATTAGGTGAGGCGGGTGTTTCTGACATGTGAGTACATGTGAGAGACCGTGTGCATGCATGTCGGCGTATACGCGTGTGTGATGTACTGTATGACGCACGTGTGTGTGTGTGTGTGTGTGTGTGTGTGTGTGTGTGTGTGTGTGTGTCTCCGGACAGACGGGGGCGATGCTGCAGCTCTTCGCTGCTCCTCCAGCCTGTCCCTCTGCGGCTCCTCAGTCCTACTCCTTGGCCTCCAGGAAGAGAGTCTCCTGAGGGAACAGCTTGGCCTCCAGTAAAGTCCACGCCGGGTCCATCTGGGAGATCTGAGGAGGAGGAGAACAACACGGGGTGGGGGGGGAGGGGGGGGTTTACTGATGTCACCGTCATATCAGAAAGGCCAATGTCCTTAGTCAGTAGTTTTGTAGCTTTTACCCACACACACGAAGCGTACCTGACTGTGCAGGTTAAAAAAAAATAAATAAATAAAATAAATAAATAAATAAAAACCACTGGGCCAATCGCTTAACTACAGCAGTATGTCCTGTGACTGCAGCATTGTGTAACTGTGTGAGACACTGTCCTGCTATCAGACTACTACCATAGAAGTCCTCCAGGCTTAAATCACCCCAGCTGAGTGTGTCAGCAAACTGACCGTTGACCTCAGACATAATTAAAATAACAGTATTTATTTTAGGCAAAAATGTCATTCAGAGTTTTTTTTTGGGGGGGGGGGGGGGGGGGAGGGGGCATGTACTCATGCAAAAGTATGTTTTACTAACATCTATGTGGAAAAGCAGGGGTTGTAGGACACTAATCTGACAAAATCACATCGAGATAACAGGGGCCAGAGTCCCAGAGAGATTGATCAGATTTGCTTTCGCTAGGCCCTGCTCCAACCATAACAGCCCTGTCCGGGAGGCCCCCACCGCTGGGGGAGCGGGCCGGGTCCGCTGAAGCCTACGGAGCCGCACACTGGAGCCGCGGCCCCCCCCCCCCCCCCCCCCCACAGACACCGCACACTCCTTCCTGTGTCCACACACACACACACACACCACAGGACACCTTCAGCTGTACCCAGTCACACAGGCACTCCATCAAGAGCACTTCCCATACCGGGCTGAGCCTGCAGAAAGACTGCACCGTACTACATCCACATTACATCGAGGTACTGCATTTAGCTGATGTTCTGCTCCAACTAATCTTATGACTCACAAAAGTGACGAACCGTACTAATGGTTATTAGCACAGTTTAACTTTAGACATCAGAGAGAAAAAAAAACACGAGTGCGTATCATTTTCTTTTCATAATTGCACTCACGCCGCCACCCGTGTGCGAGGACAGTTGCGTCGCCTTTATCGACGAACCCGGGGGCTTAATTTGCTCAGTGCTAGCAGGGCCCGCCCCCTGGCTAAAGGCTGGTAATCGCCGCGGTGTCGCGTTACATAGGCCGCGGCCCAACACCTGTGTCCTCCGCGCGGCGCTCTGGAGGGGGGGGGGGCCCACGGAGGCTTATCTGCTAGCTGTGGGTGACAGGCACCGATTAGCCTTCCTATTATGATCAGCAGCGCTGTGATTAGCGACCTAGCCGCTGACGGTCACTGTCACGTTCCCCCCCCCCCCCCCCGCCCCCCCCCCCCACCCGCGGGTCACTGAAAAAAGTACAGAAAATGAGCTCAATAGATGGATCAGTTGGTGTCAGCCCACCACCCCCCCCAGACTGAACACTGAAAGGGAATGGCTGAACAAGATCAAAGGGCAAATGGGGGGTTGTGATGATGCAATCAAAAGGAAAAAAAAATTACTTTGCTCGATAAACTCAACATTGAGTTGCATTTAACAGACAGTGACCGCAAATTTAATCAACACTGCCCAGCGACGTCACTCCCACAACCTCCCTCATTCCATCGCCCCGTGTGTCACCAACAAGGCTGGGGGCAATTCCATTCTCAGCTCGGTCAATGTAAACATTAACAGAATAACCCTCGCTGGATTGAATCCATCAAATGAATAACACCCGTTAAATTTCATAGGTACTGCATAAATTTAGCATCAATTAATATAATTAATTGACTGATCTGAAAGTATAATCGGCTGTAAGCGAAGTACTACCACCGGCCACCAATGAGACGGAATTCCACTTCTCAACGTCTCAGTTTGGGGTTAGCGTCTGTGCGCTTCTCTGACTCACCCTGTCTGAGCTATATCCGGCCAATGGAACGCCATATCAGCCATGTCTGGGAACAGGAATGACTTTGGTCGAACATCAGACGTTCGGTTTCTCCTAAAAATAGCGTTTATACCAACTGTACAATAACGTGGCAGCTTCACCGGTGTATTCAGCACCCCGAGGTTCTACTGCAAGCGGATTCTAAGGGTCACAAAACCGCTCCAGATAAACACCTACAGAACAGTCATCTCAGTGGACTGGCTTCAAATGACACTTCAAACCTCCAATTTGTAACCTACAGACTGGTAATAAATTAACTTCAAAAAAAGTAATTTCAAAGGGGACCAAAGCCAAACAATGTAAAAATATCAAAATAAAATCAAATGTCTTCAAAAAATCTAATTAAACTGCCGAGAAGCAGGAGAGAGGAGGGTGCCCCGCACCGGTACCAGCGCAGACAAATAATCGCAATACCCAAACTGCAAATGTCAAAGCCGGGACAGATAACATCACAACAGACGCCGGCGAGGAGGAGGTTGGAAACATAATAAAAATAGGCCAGCCGTGAAAATGTGCCGGAACAGTCAGAGCCGAGCGACGGGTCGTCAAAAGCGCCCGCCCGTCCCCGGAGACGAGGGGGGGTGGGGGGTTGGGTTTGGGGTGCGGGGGGGGGGGAGGCACACCTAAGAGAGCAGGTCTGCTCCTCGGCGGCAGAGAGTGATTTGCATGCAATTAGGGGCCGCTTCCCTTCGCGGCGCGACCCTCGGGCGTGGGACCGCGTGGGGAGAGGGTGTCGCGAACCCGCGCCTGGAGCAGCTGAGGGCGAGGCGGAGTGCTAACAAATGACATCACGGTGTTTTGCAAACAAGACGCGTGGGTGCGTGGCTTCTCGCCGCCGCCGCCGCCGCAGTCGCGTTAGCGTTAGCGCTTGGCAGACGCTAGCGACGCTAATGAGCCCGGCGGGCCGCCGCGGCCCAGCGGCGGGTACCGCCCGCACGGAGAGCGGCGGAGGGTGCAAAGACCGCGGGGCTGAGTGTGTGTGTGTGTGTGTGTGTGTGTGTGTGTGTGCGCGCGCGGGGCGAGGGGGGGCCGCCTATCGCCGCTCTCCCCTAAAAAAGACGGAAACAAGGTGTCACACTGACACAGGAGACGAGGACCATCGGTGATTGTTTACACTGTTATCCAATTAACAAACTGTAAGCGCAGAAGCATCTGTCAACAAACAAAGCTGTTGTTTTCCTCCACGCTCTCCCTCCTCCATCGCTTCCCATCATTCTTTGCCCTCTGGTAACACCTAACCTTCAGACTGCTTCCCCCAGCCTAATGCCAGGGAATAAAAACGGATCGAGTCTGGAAGCTCTACCCAGGAACGCAGGGACAATACAGGTGAGGCTAGAGAAGGTATAAAAAGGGCCTTACGCCCGTGTCCGAGTCTGATGAAACACAAACACAGAACTCATTTCGTTAATGAAAGCCGAAACGTCGGCTAAAACAAAGAAAACGAAATATCAAAAATTTGATTTCCTTCCGCGGTTCACTGTGCTCCGACAGTACATGACACATCGCTGCTCCGATGCTAAAAAACTACGAACGGAACCTTGATTTATATCTACCTGAAAAAAATCCATCTCCTCCCGATTCCAAACGAGACCCAAAGCTCCTTAAGCGCATGCTAACCTTTATTTCTTTATTGAAATGTTGGGTGATCTCCAGTCCCGACAGTACCATAAAACCGGGTAAGATTCAAAATGCCTACATAAGAATATGAAGCTATCCTGTCATATCCCAGATATCACTATGAACCGCAGTGAATTAATATACTTTTCAGAAGCTTAGAAAGGGCTGGAGGCAATTTAAATCCAACTGGCACCTAGTTCTGAAGAAACACATCTCCAATCTGGGTGTTTTGTTCAATACGCGCCACGCTTGATCTAGTTTTCCGACTCCATGTGGAAACTAGAGCTTTCTTTATCGGTGCAAAAAACATGCACAACTCTAACGCAACAGCTAATCCACATATTCACCACAGAAGAAAGAGGGAGGAGACAGTGACTGCAGCCATTTACCAGAGACCCCAGAAACGTGGCCTTTTCTAATGACACCAAAACCAATCGTCAGTATATCTCCTTGTTGTGTTCAAAGAGCATCTGTGTTGGAGAACAGCGACTTATCCAGCTAAGGCACTGCATCTCCGTGGAGAGACGGGGACACCGGAACAGAGCCCTGACAATGGCGGCGCAGACGGTAGCTGGGGGTCCCCTGGGATAAAGAACAACTGCTCTTTACGTCTCCCAGGGAGGGAGGGTTCCAATCACCGTGGTACTCCCCCAACAGAGGCAACCCCTCTAACAATCAGCTACCTGCAGCCTGCTCGTGTCAGCTGCACAAGGTGTGCATCGCTCCACCATGCTGAACTACACGTGTAAAATAAGCACTACCTGGCCGCAAGCAATGTAAAAATGTATGTGCAAGTGTCCCCCCGTCCCCAAAGGATGCGACAACATTCAATATAGTGCAATTAGCGCTTCAAATAAAAAACACAATTAAGCCAACCAATCTGAACATGGCGAAAATAAAACGTATGAATAATATTAAAAGGCAATACAGCAAAAATATAAAAGGTGCAACTCCAAACATTGGCAAATGTTGAGCTGAAATAACATTTTTAATGAAGCCATTTAGTTTCCACGTTAATTAAAACCAAATGGCTTGTCTGATTTAAAGTTATGTTGTCAAGTGTTTATTTGGCCAATTACTAAAGCAGTGGGAGATCATTATCTGCTAGCAGAAACGATGACAGCACAGAGAGCAGGGGCGTGAACAGACCACTTCAAAGCGCGCAGTCGAGCCCGGGGGGGGAGGGCCGGGGGGGGGGGGGGGCGGGGGGGGCGGGGGAGGGGGGGGGTGGGGGGAGCAGGCAGGCAGGGAGGCGGGCGGTCGGGGGAACGGGGGGCTGCTGTCCCAGGGGGGGAGCGCAGAGCAGGTTTTTTAGCTTCCCCCGAAGCGGAGAGGCAATCAGGGCAATCGGGTCACACCAGTGTTCCGCGCGCGGCACAAAAACACCGCCAACACAAACAGAGCAGCGCGGGCCGTGTGCTCCTGAGCCGGGGCGCTAGGCCGCCGGGGCGCTAGGCCGCCGCGCTGCAGCGCCGAGCAGAGGGTGTGTGTGTGTGTGTGTGTGTGTGTGTGTGTGTGTGTGTGTGCGTGTGCGTGTGTGTGTGTGTGTGTGAGAGAGCCGCTTGATGTGGTTATCGCTGCTGCTTTTCACCTGGAGGGGGTGGGGGCGGGGAGACGTCGCCGCGTTTGTGTCCCCGGCAGTAAATCGACAATGATTATCCAAAACACGGTTTCTTAATTAAAAGCCTGCTTTGAGATAAAAAGGCTGCCTTCCAGATCTATTTTCTAAGAGTTCAGAAATCACAGGCCTTTTTAAAACATAACACACTATCAATGCTATTTTTTTTTTTTAATGACTTCACAAATGGGCTTACAGGATATTCATTTTGAAAAAAGATTTCAAGGAAAATAATCTAAAAAGAAAGAAAATCTAGTCACACAAAGAAATCTGTTAACTACAGATGTTCCTGTGAGAACTGTATAAGCATTTAAAAATATCAAATAAACTGATATTTAAAAATACCAAACGTTCTACCCTGCAATCCTCATTTTGTATTCAGATTGAAATGGTTAATGCTATATCACTGAATGTGAATACGATCAGGTGTATGGTTAAAAAAAACAAACACTAAGGCAGCATAAATGGTTGGTGTTACTGACTTTTTATTCTCCAGGTCTGGCCTAACAATCAGCAGGAAAACTCCAGCAGTCCTAATTCTCCAGCGGCACGGTGCGGTTATATTTAGATAATGAACTAGCGAAGCGATTGGGCCCATGAATTATTAAACAATGCGGGGATAAAACGCACTATTAGCAGCTACTAATAATATCTTTAAAAACCTGCAGGGTATAATACTCACATAGGCACAAGGTGTTGTGACTGGCTGCAGCAGCGTTGCGTATCGCTAATAGAAATACGCCAATGCTGTGGATGCAAAGCACAGCAGCAAAGTAAGCTGTGTATACTCTCTTTATTGGGGTTTCCTTGCAGTTATATGCTTGGTACAAGGCTGTATATTTTCTTTTGCAGTGACAAACAGGCTACCCAGCTGTACGGGATGAATACACTGCAATTTATCACAGGCTATTTTTATAGTGTATCAGCTTCCTCTGTGGCCAGTCCTCGGGGAGATTTGGTGCATAATGGTCTGTGTCCTCTGCGGTCACTGGTTTGCTTGCGATGGCTCGCAGCCATTCAGGCACTGACCACAGATCAGAAAAGGACGCGCCGTGCGGACCGAGCGCGGGGGACGCGAGCGAGCCCGCTAAAACGCGCCAGCGGGGCGGCAGGAAGGGCGTCGCTCTGCGCCCGGTGAAAACCAGCGACGCGCGGACGTGTCAGCGCAGGAAAGAGAGAGCGGCTCGGACATCTTCCCCCCCGACTCCCCAGCCCGCCCGCGGAAACAAAAGTATTCTTTTCCCCTCTCCCCGTCTGTTTTAATTATTTCCTTAACCGCAGATCTCTGGCAAATTATCTTCGGTTTTAATGCGGGAGAGGAAAAGATTTGGCTTAAACATTTGCGGAGAAATTACAAATGCAATAGTGGTATATCCGCTAATCCTTCCACAGAAACGCTGGGAGACTCTGGATGTGACGGCGCAGTGCTGAGTTTGGGGTTTAATTAGATGTGAGCGCGAGAGGATTAGACTGGGCACAAACACCGGCTGCCATTAAACTCCCGCCTCTAGAGTTTCACTTGGAACCGAGATGCAAGGCTAGTGGCATTCAAAGACCGAAAGAAAAAAAAACTGGTCCTCATGGCAGAAGCACTTTTTGATCTTTGCTTGAATAGTGAGCGTCTTGCTCATTAAAGACAGCCTCTCATATTCAGTTGTTTATCGTGTGGAAGAATGACTATAGGTGGTACATCAGAGGTCTATCAGAGGGTACATACCCTTTTGTATGTTCTGAATTGTGAATGCCTTGCAGAGGGGCATTTCCTTTAGTGTGTCTTTGCTGGGGGGCTGCACCCCTTCTGGGGTCTGGGTGGACAGTCCCACCAAAAGGCCAGTGAACTGGTTGTAACAATATGCATGGTGTCAGTTTGTGTGCGTGTTTCGGTGAGCACGATGTGTTCATCTGTGCATGAGCACACTGTGTGTGTGAGTGTGTGTGTGTGTGTGTGTGTGTGTGTGTGTGTGCGTGAGTGTGCGCGTGCGAGTGTGTGTGAGTGTGTGTGTGTGTGTGTGTGCATGTGTGTGTGTGTGTGTGTGTGTGAGTGTGCGTGTGTGTGTATGTGTGTGAGTGTGTGTGTGTATGTGTGTGAGTGAGAGTGTGAGTGTGTGTGTGTGTGTGTGTGTGTGTGAGTGTGAGTGTGAGTGTGAGTGTGAGTGTGTGTGTGTGAGAGAGAGCGCATGCCGTGGTCATGTGTGCGTGCGTCCGCTCCCCATAGACCACAGTGGTGGGCTGCCTGGGCAGGCCTGTGCACTCGTCCTGATTAATAGAAATCCCATATTTGTTTCCACAAGTCTAATTAACCAGGTAGTTAAAAATGAAGCTCATTAGCTACCTGCCACAGAGCTTACCAACCCTGTCTCTAATTACTGTGATAACTCCAGTGTTGCCAAGGTGCAGTGGAGCCAAGCAGAACACTGCTGACAGTATCTTAAGTAACCAGTGCTCTTTTGTGCATACAGGGAACCTAATTACTATTCACCAAATTATAAATGCACTTGTGGATAGAATAAAAAAAAAAAAAACATGCACACACAGTAGAAAAAGGTTCTCATTAGCCTGCCATGGCTTTTAATTAAACTGCAAGCCTCTGACTATCCCTGCAGTCACACTATCCAGACACAGGGGACGAGGAGGAGCAACAAACTCTAGCCGCTCACACAGTGGGATTAACAACCCAATTATTACTAGGTATATTTTCCAGCAGAGATACATTGAGAGATCACGGAACAGGCTGTTCTGCAAATTGCCGGGGATTGTTTTGCAACAGAGTGGTTCACTACGAGGGGACCTGGTGACCACTTCTCAGAAAACACACAAAGACACAAGCACAGACTGGCCTGTGCCTTTGTGTGCTAATACAGATCCATTACAAGGATGGGCCATTCACACGAATGCGAGAATTCTGATCACTACACTGCATCGTCCTAATCCTCAGTTAGCAGGAGTAACTATATCACCAAAAGGCTTCAGGGTGTATTGTGTATTAAACTGATTGTAGACACAGAGTCTAACGTATGCATGTTGTAGATATCCATTAGCCCCCGGCTCAACTTTGGCTATTGGAAAACGAGCTGCTGAAGAATGACCTGAGGAGTGGTGAACATCTTCATAACATGACCACAGAATACATGACTGGCATAATGACAATTTAGTGTGACTTAGAGGCAGGCAGTCACGTGACTCTGGTCTCCTTGGCCAATGACAGAGATGGGTGAGCCACAGAGACGAAGCAAACATGCGTTGTGAACTCAGACGGCGGCTCTGAACATGGCCAGGGAGAGCATGCATGTGCTAGTGTGTGTGTGCTAGTGCGATGGACAGGACCAGGGAGAGCATGCATGTGCTAGTGTGTGTGTGCTAGTGCGATGGACAGGACCAGGGAGAGCGTGTGTGTGCTAGTGTGTGTGTGTGTGTGGTAGTGCGATGGACAGGACCAGGGAGAGCATGCATGTGCTAGTGTGTGTGTGCTAGTGCGATGGACAGGACCAGGGAGAGCGTGTGTGTGCTAGTGTGTGTGTGTGTGTGGTAGTGCGATGGACAGGACCAGGGAGAGCATGCATGTGCTAGTGTGTGTGTGCTAGTGCGATGGACAGGACCAGGGAGAGCGTGTGTGTGCTAGTGTGTGTGTGTGTGTGGTAGTGCGATGGACAGGACCAGGGAGAGCTTGTGTGTGCGTGTGCTAGCGCGATGGACAGGACCAGGGAGAGAGTGCGTGTGCTGCTGTGTGTGTGTGTGCTAGTGCGTGCGTTAGCGCTCGGAGGGGAAGGGGGGGGGCGCACTCACGTTTCTGCGGGGGAAGGTGGTGAGCAGCTTGAACTCGTCGCAGGGGTAGCCCTTGGAGGCCACGAAGTGGAAGAGCACCTGCAGCGTGCAGCTCCCCAGGAAGCGGCGCTCCAGGAACTCCCCGCTGGGCGTGCGCACGCGCAGCTTGCTGACCGCCGCGCCGCCCTCCTCCTCCGGCTCCGGGGGCAGGGTCTGCTCCAGGGACAGCCGGATGGCCTGGGGGGGGGCAGGGGGGGGGGGGGCACAGACCGCCACGCGTGAGGAAACTGAGCTCCACTCTAGGCTCATACAACACGCTTATTAATACCACAACACATCTACAGTAGAGCTAAATTTTACACTTTGTGTAAGAAACAAACTGCAAACGATCAACTGAACAGTGACGTAAATGTGCAATAAACAGCCTTTTACAATGTGGATAACATGGCGGGGGCTTCAAACAATAAGGGAGCGCCATTGTTGATTTGCAGTGATTTTTATACTGACCAAAAATAAAAACGCAATAGAATAAAACACACCTACCCCAGTAAAGGTGTGCTCTTTATGTGCCATTCATAATGATGCTTTACCTGCTGCCTGCTCTTTATCCACACGCTCATAAAGCATCAAAAAGACACAGACAAAGGTTCCTTTTTCACTCCTAAATACACAGCTTATTCACAATAACTGCAACAAAAAAAAAAAACAAAAAAAAAAAGGGCATCATGATCCTCAACTGCAGGGGAATTAATCAAATCTCCAATGTCACGGCGCAGAACCAACTGGTCCTCTGTGGTTTTCACCTAAAGCTTGTTGTTCCTGTTTTGACAGTCGGCAGCATATGCTGTGACAACACATGGCAGCTTTATTTACCGACCATAATGCAATTATATTTCATAAAAGTGTACAACAGTAGCTCATTAGCAGCTCCCGTCTTTGTGTGCCCGTGTGTCGGGAGCCCCCCCCCGGAGCCCCCCCGGGGCCCCCCCGGCGCCCGCCCGCCCCGCTCCCCCGGGTGGGACGGCATAAAGGGTCCTCCGGGAGCCCCTCCCCAGCACGGGCCGCCGCGTCTGAGAAGCCACACGCGCACACGGGCCCCCGCTCCTCATACAGAGCAAGCACCTTTTCACCACAGGAATACACACACACAGACGATACACACACACACACACACACGCATACACACACACACATATGCACACATACACACCCGCACACAAACACGTGCACACACCCACACATGCACAGCCACACATACATACACACACACACGCATACACACACACACACACATACACACTCGCACACACATACACACACACACATATGCACACATACACACACGCATACACACACACACACACACGCATACACACACACACACATATGCACACACACACACCCACACATACACACAAACACACCTGCATGCGCACACACATACACACACTCGCACACATACACACACACACACACATACACACACATACACTCGCACACACAAACAAACGCACACACCCGCACACGCACACCCACATATACTCACAAACACACGCACACCAGCACGCGCACACACATACACACTCACACACACCCGCACACGCACACCAACATATACTCACAAACACACGCACAGCTGCATGCGCACACACATACACATACACACACACACACACCTGTACATGCACACCCACATATACACACAAACACACACACACACACACACCTGCATGCGCACACACATACACACACATACACTCGCACACATACACACCCGTACACGCACACCCACATATACTCACAAACACACGCACGCGCACGCACACACACAGACCAGCATGCGCACACACATACACACACACACCCACACACACATGCACACACTGAACGGCCGGAGAGGCGTGTGCACCTGACGGGGGCCAAGGCTGGCTCCGTTAACTCCCCCCGACCACCACCTCCTTCTCCTCTCCTCCTCTCCTCTCCTCCTCTCCTCTCCTCCTCTCCACGCCAGCGATAAAAACTCCCATGGCCCGGCCTCCCTTTCATCCACCGCCCCGGCACAAAAGACGGCGAATCACAGGCCGCGCTCCCCCCCCCGCCCCCCCCCCATTTTTCCCCTACTGTACGGCTCCGCGCCGGGGCTTTGTTGCCGGGGGCGTTGTCGCGGCGGGGCGAGCGAGCGGGGCGAAGCGAGCGGGGCCGGCCCGCGCTGGCCGGGCTCCAGGTGTGGGGACATCATGTTGCCTTGTTTACTCGCGCACAATGCGGGAGAAACAGGCCATTCTTCTGGCGGGCAGGGAGACGCTGCGCTCAATGACTCCCAACAGCTGTCCCTCCGCACACGCCATGCGGCTCCACACAATGCCCCCCCCCCCCCAACCCCACCCCCCCACCCCGTCCCGCCAACCCGCCCGCAGCGCACCGGGCCCCAGGGCCACGGGCTAAATATCACTAAAGCTCTGCTCTCTCTCTCTCTCTCTTCAATAGGGCCGGTCCAAAAGGCACATTGTGCCGTCTGCGTTCGCACAGATCGTCAAATAAAGCTGTGAATGTCACTTGTGCGGATTGGCTTACAGCGCGCGGGAGAGCCATTTAACAGGTGCATTATTTACGCACGTCTAATGGCCGTACCTGCGCGGCCCGGACAATGAGCAGCTTCCTGTCCACACAATAGCGAAAGGCTTCGTCCATTTACTGCGAACAAACCCGTATGTATATATATATATACTGAACTTTCAAAATACAGTAGAACATAAGAGATACAAACACATCAGTAATGGGTGTTGGTCGTGAGCTCGGAAACATCTGAAAGACAACTTTGAAAGAACTCAGGTTACATTGAATGATTCATTGGAACGGTTACTAAAACGACTCCTGCTTTGTTCATTTAAAAGGTCAAAATTTATCCAGCAATAAAATAGTTTCACAAAGTAGAACCAACAATAAAAGGCAACATAACCGCAGAGCTCATGAGAACACCACAGGTCATATGTCCACTTTCCAGATCATGAGGCACAACAAGATGCAGCAAATGACCAGTCTACAGCTAACACCTGCTGGCAAAAAAGCCACCCGTCTGAAAAAAAAAACAAAATTACACAGAACCCATATTACTGAAGTACGTCATCTGAAGGTCGATTACAGAGCAACCGAGAACAACTGAAAGAGAAAGCCTCAGAAGGGTACAGGGCAGAGCTGCAGGTTCACAGCTACAAATGGGTCTCGCTGCATCATAAGACTGCAGAGAGAACACTGAGAGGGAGCAGCAGCACAGCCGATGCACTGCACTGTGGCTCCATAAACTAACTGCTAAATAAGAAAGCAGTTCATTTAAAGGCTTCGCTCCGTAGTGCAGGAGAAGGCAGGTTACAGTTGTTTGTGTTCCATTATGCCAGCTTCCTTGGAAACTTGTGCCCAACTCGCCAGACCCAACACGCGGTCACAGAGGGACAGGTGCATGTGCATTATTTACTTATGCTAATCAACGGAAAGTGTGGCTTCACTGTTTAATGCTCATTGTTTCCGCCTGACTGGCAGTAACAAAGAGGACCTGCCTTATGTATACCCCGTAATGAGGTGCTTGAGAAGGTGTAATTGTGTGCGCTTGCTTCCAGGTTCACGTCCCGTCTGACTGACCGGTCGGTCCGTAAGGCGGAGCTTCAGCTCTCTGACCTCATGCCGTGTGACTTGTTTTCCGAACGAACCCGTATGAAATTACGCTGATGTTTTTGCATTGTACTGTACACTGTGTTGCAGTCAGCCAGCTTTTCCTTTGGGTTGTTTTCCAAGCTCCGCCCGAGGTGTGTGTGTGTGTGTGTGTGTGTGTGTGTGTGGAGGCCCCTCAGGTCCCCAAAGGTTCATTACCGACACCAGGAACCCAGCCCTCCTCCGTCAAACCACAGCCCTGCGAGTGGAGCATCATTAAAAAAAACAAACAAACAGGGAAGAAGAAGAAAAGAAAAGAAACACAAACACTCCCGAGAAGCAGTTTCTACAAACAGCTTCCACACGTGACAGGACTCCTCGCGCATGACAAACAGCGCCGGCCGGCTCACGGGCGAAACCGGCGGAGAGCCGGCCACCCGACCAAAAACAGGCAGGTCCCCGTAAACAATTACCCCCACACCTCTCACATGCGTGTTCGCTCTCCTGACCCCCCCCCCCCCCGCCCCCCGCCCCCAGAGCGAGCAGCTCAGCATTGTCAGGTAAGCCCACAGGAGGTCACGGAGGCATACACTGTGCGTTCGGACGGGAGCGAGGGCATTGTGGGGTATTGTGTTTCAGAATATCTACACTGTTGCTCACGGCAGGGCCATTGTTGGCGAACGGGAAGCCATGGCAATGAGGCCGAGAGCACTGCGCAGTGATATAATTAAAGCCAGCCAGGGCCTTTTGTCCAAGGGCTGTTTAACTAATGTGACAAATCATCTGAGACCGCAGCTTCACCTGATCCAGTCGCTATGGAGTTCGCCACCGAGCAAATACCCAATAATCAGAAGAAAAGGAGATATAATTGCAGACTGAACAGCCACGGCTTTCCAGTTTCGATAATGCTCTCCCTTTGTGCGTGGAGCAACGTGCGCCTTTGTTGCCGTCCCAGTGTTTATTTGGTTTTTAAAAGGAGCTTGCGGGTTTGGGAGCGCGGGAAGGATAATGGCGGTAATGGCGCCGCTGCGAGAGAGAGCGGAACAGGAGTCGGCGTTCAGTCCGGAGATTAGAGCGCATTCTCCGCTCTCTGTTCCTGCTGCTGTATCGTGTTCTTCTCCCCCCGCTTCTGCACAACGACAAATCCCACACAGCCCCGCGGGCCTGCCGACGGGACGCTCCGGAGAGAGAGAGAGAGTTAGGCCCCGCTCTGGGGCTGGTACACCCACATTTCCCCCCGATTAAAATTAGGCCTGCATATTCAAACAATGACTTCTGAACGTGCAAAACGCGAACCAAAGAAATGCACCTTGAAATTGCACATCTGAAACAAACAAAAAACTTCTCCTCCTCACCTCGCGCTCCTCCTCCTGCTCTTTCCGGATCTGCTCCAGACGAACCTGCTCGGCCTCCTCTCTCTCCTGCGCTTCTCTCTGCAAGACACAACACAACACCGTTACCCTCCACACCCGAGCCGTCCGCGCCAGCGGCGCACGCAAAGGCCTGTGGGAAGGGACAGTCAGCCCGGATGAAAGGCAAACTGGGAACTTTAACACTAGAACTCACTGGGTGTCTGCTGTATTGATTTTGTGGTCTTATCGGCGGTGTACGGGATCAGGGCTGTGTTTGCAGGCCCGGGCTCCTGGACCAGCGCACTTTGGGGCAGCACTGGCAGGAAGGGCCGGGGTCAGAGGAACCACCTCTGGTTACCAGAGTAACCTTTGAGGGGAAAAATGCCGTTTGAGATATCCCGTGAAACGCACCTTTTTGCGATCGGCTTCTAAAGACAAGCGGTAGGCCTCGTCCTGCTCCCTCTTCACCATCTCTCTGGCTTCACGTTCGTCCTGAGGGAGGCGAGAGAGGCAGGAATGAGCAACAATGCCGAGGTGAGACAGACACAGACACATTACCAGACAAAAGCAACAACAATCCACAACACACATCAACTGGTCAGGAAGCGGACAGGCATAGGGACGAAAACAGGAATGATTATAATGACGGAATCTGATGCTTAAGTTCATAGTTTGAGAACTTCTTCAAGGCTAACTGCCATTTATTCTAGTCCAAGTGCCTGTTTGTCCGCAGGCAGTGTGCTCCTTCTGCACCTGCAACGGGAGAGAGGGTTTCTATGGGAGAGAAAAAGAACAGCTTGTGTTGTGCAGTCAGGGACTGGCATTTGTCTTCATGCTTGGAGGACTTTCCTGAATCCCGGGTTGCGTGCTGTGACGCATGCGAAACACAGCGAAGGTAAAGCCACTGACAGAGTAAGTGGGGGAAGTCAAAAGGAAAATGTATACTTATTCTCAGTCTCAAAAAGTGCACTACCGTAAATTGAATAGGATGGCAACATCTCTCCCCACATCCACAACAAACCGTAGTACCGGAAACTTCTGAATATGAACTCTCATAAAGGGCTCTGGAGAGCTTTAGCGAATACGCTTCACCAACCCGTCTCGTCGGTAAATTCTGAAAAGTGGCCAAAACAATTAGGTGCGATGTTGTGTAACAAAGTCTTCTTGACAAGGGTAGCACCTCAAAGATAAATACATGTGTCGAGAGGCCTTTGTTTTCGTGACACTGTACGTCAACGTTTCGCCCACTTTTCTCACGGCGAGAGTTTGAAGAGAGACGGTTTAGCAAAGCGTGCGCTCCGTATTCACGACAGCGTGTCACGAAGCGTTAGAAATACGCACGGAGAAAACGTTTCTCCACAGACCGAATCTGAACCACACTCCCTTCCAACAGCGTACTGAAGCTCAGCATGCACAGTAGGGAAGGCCAGTCGTATGTTCCCACCCTCGTCCTCCTCTCTATTCAATTTTCAGAATCATCCTTTTTTTTTTAATTATAGCACAGCAATTAAAAAAATCTTCATGTTCATTAGACGCTGTTCCCCGTGGTTAGGGGCTCGACTAGCACTTCCATAAAACAAATTAAAGCGTCTGAGAAGTGCACTTAAACACACGACGATGTACAGCCCACTTAAACCCCTAAAAAGCATTAGCCTGAACATATTCCCATTAGGAAAGAAAAAAAGCTAATGTGAACCGAAATACTTCAACAGACTAAGAGAGGCATCGCTGGAGCCATCAAATCTGCTCAAATCAAGTGTGAAAACTTTCTCCCCAGGCCTGTTTATGGCTTGCAGGCATGTCAGTTGCTGAGGAATGCAGCTGCGGTCTGGGCAGCTGTCTGTGGTGACTGACGAGTGCGAGAGTCACAGACAGGGCGAGAGGGAGGTCAGTGCGGTCGTGGCCAACGCAGACGGGGGGGGGGGGGGGGGGGGGTGGGGGGGACGAGTGTCTGAGTCATGGCGAGGGCCGTCCACGGCACGGGGGTGCGACGCAGCGAATTCGCCGACGCCTACGTCCACTGAGGTTTCTGCACACGGCATACGGTCACATTCCAGACCTCCGAGGCTCATTACTTTGAAAAGACAAACGGTACCGACGCTGCGGAACAACAGTACGTTCTGGAACAAGAGCCAAGCCTCTGATGTATTAATTGTAACACCCTACTCCGAGCGAGAGCAAAATTGTAAAGAGTAAATTAAAGTCTCCAGGCATAAAAAAGTTAGATATGTTCAATTAACACCTGAGACAGGATACAACTTGACATTTCTGGGATGCGGTCCTGAATTCCGGTGGTTCACCAACAAGAGCATTCAGTACGTTACCACACCGCTGCAATTTGTTCCTTCAAATGTCAGATATGCGCCTTAGTCACATCACATTTCCTTCATTTCCACTGTAATTATTTGAATTGTGAACACTTAAAAAAAAAAAACCTGGACTTGTGGAACCTGCTCTGTGCTAGTGAGACATCTGACATAGGCTCAGCCTGCCTGCACACACACAATAGGGTCCACACTGCATATAAAAGCAACTGTAATAATCACGTAAGTAAAAAAATAATTATCAATATATAAATACAGTAATGACAATGTTGACAAAGTAAAGTGCTGCTTTTCTTTAAGTTAAAACAGCAATACATCAATCAGTAACTCTAAGACCAAATGCAAGACTCATACTACACCATACTCTGCAATGGTCTGACATGACAGGACTGTCATTGATGACACAATGACAAATGATTGTCAAGGTACAGATTCTTCTTGTTACCTTTCACTGTTAATGCTTTTTGTTATTTTCTGGAAGACCGGGCATCTGACTGCAGTCACTACTGTTGGAAAAGTATCCATACCAGAATGACTCAGATGTCACCTTGCATCCAATCACTAAAAATCTGCCTCTAAGCCTTCAAGCAATCTATGCGCATTTCTCACAATTTCCCACGACTGAATGTTGAAACACACTGACAGTCTTGGGATAACTGTACCATCAAGACACTCCGCGTACAGCACAGATGACTGAGCTCCAGAGGACCTGTTATTCCATTGAAAGTGACTTGAATAATGGGGTGCGATTAACCAGAAGGAGCCCAAAGAGAGTGACAGGCATGGCAACTTGTAGAATGCCAGGGCACAACACAAATGGCCAAAAAACTTTTCAGTTTTCAGGCCCAAAAGGACATTCAGCAGTGGGTGGCCAGAAAGGGAACCGTTTCAATCTTCACATTTTTAAACTGTGAGGCCTTGGTGACCACAGTTTTCTGGGGTGAACACAGGAACACATTCAATAGTGTTAATTTGTGTGTGTACAGACAGCCAGGGCATACACAATCAGTTATACAGGGAAAGCCAGTACAACAACTAAGCCAAGCTGCTACCCTAAAGAATAATAGTGCACACAGATAAAATCTGAGGGGAAATAAGTTTATTACTGAAATATGAAAGATTAGCTCCCTTGGCCTGCATCAGATCTTAATTTCCATTTGAGGAAGGCCAGAGCAATGACCTATTTGGATTTCCCCACCATGCAGATGTTACTTGTACTTCAGTTTAACTGAAATACTCTGTTATGCAAAGAGCCAACTAGAAAATATTTAAATCAAATTATAAGCTTAAAAAAATATGACTCAGTATTTCTCAGTTGTATTTTCTCTTATTCTGAAGCGGAACTTTTTTCAACCCAAAAAAAAAAAAAAAAACGCAAAACAAAACTGGATGATGTTACCTGTGGATATTCAAAGGAGAGAACAGCAGGTTGCACACATTTTAAAAGACAAGCACCTTTCACATGAGCTCACAGACAAATTTTGAAAGGCTAAATAAATACATGAATGAAATACCTCTGTATCCTAACAATTGCCCCTTTAACAGCCCTCCTGCATGAAATTGAAAGAGTTCATTTGGGCACTGTGCAGAATGGCCTCCTTTTGATGTGGCGCGTTTCCTCACGAGAGCCGCGCCCTATTCTGTTCGCTAAGCTTTCGGGATTCCCATATTTACACGAAAGATACACTGTCTCCATTTTATCTGGCTGCTGCGATAAATGGAGCGGGGGCCGCGGGATTGTTCTGTGTTCACAGTTTCTGTTGGCTCAAAGGGGCCTGGGAGAAAGAGAGGGGTAGAAAGAACCGGAATCCGCATCCTGCTCGCATTGTCCGGGACCTCTGAGAGAGAGCGCGAGAGAGAGAGAGAGAGAGAGAGAGAGAGAGAGAGAGAGGCGAGGAGAGAATCGGGAACACGGTTGTGCTTTTCTCCCACCTCCTCAGACAAAGCAACTCTTTCCACCGGACTCACAATGCTCTTTTTTTTTTTTTTCAGAACGCATTTGTTTTTTTTTTCTCCCCCTGTCCATCCAGTTCGGCGGCGGCGGCGGCGGCGGCCACAAAGCTCTCGCCTTCTCAGCGTGCGGCGGTCTGTTCCCCGGCGTACTGTAGCGACGCCGTGGATTACCCGCCATTCAGCCGCACGGCGGCGAGGCGCGGAGAATCCCGACAGGGAAGCGCGCAGCACAACACACGGCCGCGAGCAGATCTGATCTGACTGAGCGGGCCTGCCTGGCACGCAGAGCGTACGGCTGCAAAAATAAAAATAACGGGGAAAGTGTGCTGTCTATAGCCTGTGTGGAATGTGTACGGTTTAAGTGGGTTTTCACGGGTGTCCTTTGAAGATTCGGGCCACACCCAGTTTTGGGGATTCAGTGCGTGACATTGTCCCTCCTCAGGTCTCCAGGCCCTCCCCCGGGGTTCCCCTCCCCTCACCTCGTCCTTGATGTCCTCCTGTTGCTGGGCAGTGAATATCTCCATCGCCCCCATGAGCCTCATCATCAGCTCGTCCACCGTCGTGTTTCCTGCAGACAGACACACAGAGCGGATCGGCAAAGTCACTCAAAACAACGACAAGAATAAAGATTTAGGGATGAAAGAATGCATGAATGAGTCCAATGACGGTAAACTAAGAGTTCTGTCGAAGGCGGTTTGACAAACCGTGACCAGGAGAAACAGCCCGGGCTGCGCTTGGGTACAATCGACACTATCGCCGCAGCTACCCAAGGCCCGTCGGCCAGCCCCCGTCCTTACCTTGGATGACGTTTAAGACTTCGTTGGACGCCCTCTTGCCCATGACGATGAGCAGGAGGGGGAACTGGTCGGTCTTGTACGTTCGGATGGTCTGTGCCACCACGCTGCCGAAGAGCCTCGTGCACATGGTCAGCAGTCTGCACAGAAGGGGGGGGGGGGGGGGCATTCAGACGGTCACCGCTGCCCAAAAACACCACCCCGTTCACAACGTGCGGGACTTTAAAACCCATTCCGCGCTCCGCTCTCGCCGATGTCCTTCTAAACAAGGGCAGGAGCGGAATTAGTATTCCTCACCAGACATGATGAATTGATAGGGCAGAGAGGATTTCTTATTCCATTACAAAGACAGAACTTTAAATTAACATTTCGCTGGAGGAAAAGGGTAGCGGGCGGACCCCTCAGAGCTCACCGTAAATGTCATAATATTAATGAATTGCCATAGACCGAATGCAAATATAGATTAGTTTCTCATTTTAATAAGATCTGTTTTAATAACTGGCTGATAAAAAAAAAAATAAAAAAGTAGTGGAATGGAATGGGTCGAGCATGACGGGTCAGTGGAGAAAGTAGTCTGAGGCGGGATGAGTGGAGCGAGGAGAGGGCGCTGCAGTCGGGCTCCTCATTAGGAATGAATTGGGGGCTGCCAGACGCCGACCGGGTGGCCACTGCACCGCGCCAATCCGCAAACGCTTGTCCTTTTCCATGGAGTCCGGCCTTCAGAATGCATTATTAAACCACCCAGACCCCGCCGTCGACTCCGGAATCCAGTCGTACAGCGGTTCCCCCCCGCAGGAAGCTCGCCGTCACAGCGAGAGCTGGTCCAGGATTGAGTAAAGACTCATTTTATGCACCTCAATGAGCCAGGTTAACAGATGGGATTTTCATCCCTGGTGGTTTATCCCCCCCCCCCCCCCTAGTTTTTGGACTGCCCAAAAGCCACCTCTAAAACACATGCTGTCGGCCAACTTATTGATACTGTGTGAGGATGACACAACCAATCAACAGAGTCACCAATGTCACGCAATGACAAGGAGAGCCCTGCGGAGTCAAACCCTCCCTACCTGGGCATCGGCACAGCCTTGGACTCCCCGTGCTACGGGACTACCTGGCACAGTCCGCCTTTTACGAACGGCGCACGTGGAAAAATAAACGTGCATCACGTTCTGGAGGCGACTCGAGTGCAGAGGATAAAGGGGTGTCCAATTAAGCACCTGATATTTGAGGACACGCCCCCCTCTCCCAGAGAGGCCGGGGAGGACAGTGGAGCCCTGTGTTCTACGCCGGGCCCTGGGTGCAGAGGGCTGGAAACAGGCCTGGCCGGGGCTGGCCGTAAACAATAACGCAGGGAGCTAATTCCAACCACTCACACAGGACGCGAGAACAATCGCCACGGGCTGCAGTGAAACCCAACCCCATTATGTGAGGCTCGCCTCTCCTCAACACCCTCGTCTCAGGAAGAAAAGAGAGAGAGAGCTACGGCCACATGGCGAAAACACCAGAGCACCAGGTTTCTTACCAGGTCCAAATCTGAACCTACATAAGAACAAATACACAACTTGCATCTTTATCAGAAGCAGCGTGTATCCAAGCTGGTTTTTATATACAATATATTATTTATTTTATGTTATATATTTATATACACACACATACGCACACAAAATGTAGTGCATATTTAATTAGATGTTGGCATTCTTATGAACTGGCCAACACAAGCACTGCTTCTAATAAAGATGCCGCCAGTTTGGATTTTCTATATACACACATGTACACAACATTTCCAAAAGTATGTGGACACCTGAACACCATACCCTTATGTACTTACTGAACATTCTGAAACCAAGGGCATTAATATGGAGTTGGACCCCCCCTTTGCAGCTGTAACAGCCTCCACTCTTCTGGGAAGGCTTTCCAGTAGATTTGGGAACATGGCGGCAGGGATTCACTTACATTCGGCCACAAGAGCATTAGTGAGGTCGGGCACTGATGTTGGGCGATAAGGCCTGGCTCGCAGTCGGCATTTCAACTCATCCCAAAGGTGTTTGATGGGGTAGAGGTCAGGGCTCTGTGCAGGCCAGTAAAATTCTTCCCCACCAGACTCAGCAAATCATTTCTATATGGACCTTGGTTTGTGCATGGAGGCACTGTCATGCTGAAACAGAAAAGGGCCTTCCCCAAACAGCTGGAAGCACACAATTCTCTAGAATGTCACTGTATGCTGTAGCATAAAGATTTTCCTTCGCAGGAACTAAAGGGCCTAGAACCATAAAAACCATGAAAAACAGCCCCAGACCATGATTAGTTGAGACTGCATTCCGACAAACCCAGATTCATCTGTCACACTGCCAGATAGTGAAGTGTGATTCATCACCCTGGAGACCACATTCTCACTGCTCCAGAGTCCAACGGTGTGCTTCACACCACTACAGCCAACGCTTGGCATTGTGCATGGTGATCTTAGGCTTGGGTACAGCTGCTCGGCCATGGAAACCCATTTCGTGAAACTGTTGACAAACAGTTCATGTGCTGACATTGTTTCCAGAGATAGTGTGGAATTCTGTAGTGAGTGATTTTTACGTGCCACATGCTTCAGCACTCAGCGGTCTCGTTCCGTGAGCTTGTGAGGCCTACCGCTTCTCGGCTGAGGTGTTGTTGCTCCTATAAATTTCCACTTCATAATAAAAGCACCAGCTGTTGACTAGGGCAGCTCTAGCAGGGCAGAAATTTGACAAACTGACTTGTTAGAAAGGTGGCATCTTATGACAGTGCCACGTTGGAAGTCACTGAGCTCTTCAGTACGACCCATTCTACTGCCAGTGTTTGTCAATGGAGATTGCATGGCTGTATTCTTGATTTTATGCACCTGTTAGCAATGGGTGTGGCTGAAATAGCCAAAACCACAAATTAGAAGGGGTGTCCACAAGCTTTTGGAAATGTAGTGTATATTCTGAAGCCTAAATAATGGCTTTTATAACTTAACATGCATATCACCCCCAATTCACCCTCCAGCAGGCCAGTTGGCTCTAAACAATGATCTCTACCAGATCAAAAGCCACCCACAGGAGGAGAAGATTACATAGCTCGTTTCAAATCAACAGCTGCATGTTTCCAAGCCGTTAAGAAACACCGCAAAAAAGGACAGTCTAAATCAGTTGATGCTTATTCATTATAGCTCTAATTAAAAATTTACACTAGCAAAAAATAAAAAATAAATTAAATGAATAAATCATAAGACGTGTGTTCAAGTGACACTCCCCATTGATGGATTCCACAGGAGTTTTTTTCAAATAAAACTTAAAAAGTCGCAAGCTGAGTTTAGGTTCAGGATGGTTTCTCACACACACCGTGTGCACTAGTGGTTTTTTAACGAGAAGAGCGAATGAGATTCTCCTCACGGCCATCCTCCGCTCCAGATGTGAAAATGTTAATGCTTCCCCAGACGGTAGCAGAGTGATTGGCATGATCTAAATGGACTGCTTCAGTACTCCACAAACCTCACTGAACACCTTCCAGCAATCGCTGTCCATTGTTCAACCATGCGGAGAACTGTCTCCACGGAACGTCAAAAAAAAAAGATACTTTGCCACAAATACTGCGCACTCGATTTCTGTCCGGACATGTTGTGGATCAAATAAAGGCCTCAGGCATTCCATGAAAAGGTTACTTATTAATGTGCTAGATGCACCGGTAATAAAAATACAACTCCCTTTTGCATTTAAATTCCACGTTACAGGGTAATGGTAATGCACTTTACATTAGTTAAAATGTTCAATGTGGAATTCCTTCTTTCCACCAGAGTGCACAGTACAGTACAAAGTAACTGTATACAGTATACACAATAGGGAGTATTCTGGTAAGATGCACAAAAGCCACAGCCTTAACACTTTAAATTGACAACACTGATTAATGTGCAACCCTCAAATGAAATTAATGTCATACTGTATTCATTTTCAAATTCTTTCCATACTTCCCACGGACAGTGTCCTTTGTCTGAAGTATTTTAAAATAACGTCAGTGTCAATCACGGTTGACAGGAGCGCACACTATTTCTGATGCGGTATGAAGTGTACTCGCTCGAGCTATTTAAAATAGTGCGAGCCAAACAATGCAGTCCGGCAGATTCCTTGGGAAAAAAAAAAAAAAGCCCTAGGAGCCAGGACACGTTCTGCACAACCACTGTGACTAATACCAATCAGCAGTCAGTCAGCCTCAACCTGAGAGCGTGAGAATGTGACAGCGTGTGTGTGTGCGCGCGTGTGTGCGTGTGTGTGTGTAGCAGCGAAAAATTCTGAAAAGCTCCAGATGTTGCCCGCCTTTAATCTGCAATAAAATGGCTCAGCTGGGGCAAAAAGCAAAAAGCAAAAGGGAGAAAGGGAGAGGAATGAGGGGGCAGAATATCCTAAAAGGAAATAAAAAAAGGAGCGGGGTCAGTGTCTGAAACTCTCCCCCCGTCTTTCTTAAACGCCTCCTTCCAGGGGGTGGGCTTAGTGGTGTAGCGTAGTGGAAGGAAAAGCCTTTAGCCTGCCCTGGAGCCAGGGCTGCTGCTGGGCCCAATCAAACCTCCATCTGGCTACCGGCCGGGTCCCCCTCTCCCCCGCGGGAGGAGGGCCCTGTCTGGCCCCTCAGCCGAGCGCTCACACCTGGGCTGCCGCTCCATTATGCCCCTGCTGCACCGGGGCGGAGGGGGGGGGCGTAGGGGGGTGAGACCGGTTTGGGGTCAAGAGTTGAGGGGCTTGTGAGAGTGGATAGGCACTGCCAGGGTCAGGGAAAATACCTGCCAGGAAACGGGCGCACTTAGGGAGGAATCTGGAGGGGGGGGCGGGGAGGGGGCTCTGATCAATTAGCATCTCCACACCAGCTCTCCCCAAATCCCCACAATCTCCCAGGCTCTGAACACCCCCCCCCCCCCTTTCCCCCCCCTTCCCCCCCCCCTCATGCTAAAACCCCACCACTTTTGACTTCCTGGGAACAGTAAATGCACTGAATCCAGAA
Organism: Anguilla anguilla; assembly: GCF_013347855.1. Lineage (NCBI taxonomy): Eukaryota > Metazoa > Chordata > Actinopteri > Anguilliformes > Anguillidae > Anguilla > Anguilla anguilla. The sequence goes on along the minus strand of NC_049204.1, from coordinate 55,795,795 downwards.
CCTGCTGTTGGGTGTGTGCAACTGCAGCGGATGACATATGGACGGAGTCGCAGTCACGCTCGGGCCCAAACAAAATGAAGATATTCTCGGAGGCGCGCTCCACTCGGGGGCTCCGTGTATAATTGGCCCTCCATTCACGCAGATTAGAAAGGATTGTTCAATGGGGGCCTCATTCCGCAAACACAACTGCTTTTGTCATGGGTATGTGTTCACCCCCCCCCCTCCTACGTGGCCAGAGATGCTCGGGTTAGAGAGACCGGGGGTGACGGGGGTGCCGAAATTTCCTCGATTAAGATATCATCTACTCTCGCTTGACAAGCCTGAGCCTCACGCACGTTTCTGTGGCTCTCAGGGTTCAGAAAACCGGACAAAATTACTCCGATTTGGAGGAGTTTCAGAGCGCCGAATGTTTGAGGCTGGTACAAAGAAAAGCTGCAGCAAACGGGCACTGAACTTTATCCTCCGCAGTTTTGCTGAACTCCTAATGGAAGTGACTCAAGGAAGTGAATGGAAACTTATTTCTAAGGCTGAAAATTTGTTGACTGAAAAGGCCAGTGAAATAATCAGTCCTGTTCCATTACTAGCATTTCAGGCCACGTAGCAGCACCAGTAATTTGTTCACCTTTGAATCAGTCTGAGGGAATGTTTCTGCACTTTATGGAATCCTACATGCAAACAAAAGCAAAATGAAGTATATTCTTTTCCTAGTACACTGTCAAAATGTGAACACTCTTCACATTTTATAGCCAACAAAGTGTGCTTGCAAACTGATAAACAGGTTTGACAACAAAGCAGACTAGTTCAATTCTATGAAAAAGTGTAAGTCAGTGTAAATGTGTAAGTCACTCTGGATACGAGTATCTGCTAAATGCCTGTAATGTAATGTAATTTAATGTAATGTAGTTGGTGACTTCTACTAAATTTTTACCTCATTTCTACTACAAAAAAGATATCTACTATTAAAAAAGCTACAAGCAATTAAGTCAAGTACTTTTTCAAGCAACCTGAAAGAAGAGCAATCTTATTTTGTTAGGTTAGTGCCAAGTAGCCAAAGATATTTACCAAGCATTTTTAAGAACATTTATTATTATTACTACTTTCTGTTGAGTACTCCTCTTGGGCTGAGATGGCCCAATTAGCACGGGGTAATTTTGGGACTGTGCGGAATCGGGGACCTGCTGAAGAGGGGCCATGTGGTGAGCTGGCCCATTTCTGGATCATGGCCAATTCATGAGCGCACAAATATAGTTCCTGCTCAATTATTATGCTCTGTCTCAGGTCAGGATGTTTTCATTCGCATATTTCACCCTGAGTCAATTTTAAGCTCAAGTGAGTGAACGCAAGTTTAAACTAAATAGCTCTTCATACTAACTACTGAGCCAGCAAGATGGCTATGTTTCTCAAGAATACATAGTGCCAAATGCTCATCTTGAATATACATGACATTAGCACAACCCACCACATGACCTTACTAGCATGGCGTGGTATATATTAAACATCAGCTAAGCTAGCCTCTCTTTCTGCTTACGTCAGTTGTATGTGAGACGGGTGGTGCTCGTAGGGATGTAAACATGCTTCACGGGCGTACCTGGCTTTGTTAGCTTCCTTAGTGACGTCCCAGGCCCAGGTGATGAAGTTCTGGCTGAGATAGGAGACTATGGACTCTGCGCACATCATTTGGGAGCAGAAGACGTTGGTGAGCACGCTCTCGTCATTGTGGAGGTAGATGGCCAGCAGCTTTCTCTGCGGATCGAGAGACAAGGAGAACGCAATTCAGCGAGGAGGAGGAGGAGGAGGAGGACGGCGCGGGGAGGAAGGAGGAGGAGGGGATGAGAGAAGGACTCACCACCGGCGGAAGAGGGCCGCACTCAGCCCTGAGCCGCAGACTTAAGACTCACGGGGAGGGAAGACTAGGGTTGGTTTTACATCTGCGGGTAAGAAAGCAGCCTCCGCTGCTGCCTAATCAATAAAGGGAGAGTCTGCGGGGCCGGAGCGCTTCCCTTCCTGCCTACCGAGCCGAGCATCTGCAGGAGGGAGCGGGCCACCCTCGCAAGGCCGGCGCGGCGGAGAGCAAACACGGCGCGCAATAAACGAACAGGGAGCAAATAAAACTTTCTTTGAGGCGGCCAATGAAAAAACAAAAGGAACAATTCGGTTTATTTATTTTGCATCAAATGCCAGCGCCCCTCTGCCTGCGCAGGTTAGCAGCGGGGGCCCACAATATTGACGGAGCTCTAAATCTGGGGGGATATTTGCGCCGCCGTATGAGCCAGAGATTCTCAAGACTGACAACTAATTAAAAAACAAACACGCACGCAGAAAAGGTTATTTGGATGATGTAGTAAATAAAACCCAGTAAATTACGGAGCGGTCTCTTCACCCCTCTCTCTCTCTCTCTCTCTCTCTCTGCTTCCCTTTAATAACGCGAGGAGGGGGTGCGCCGCCGCGGCTTCACTCTCCACTTTTAAGACCAAAAACAAAAAAAAAAAAAAAAAAAAAAAAAAGTACGGAGAAAAGTAAGTGAAAGTGAAGGAGAGAGAGAGGAGAGAGGAGGGGAAAAAAAAAAAAAAAGTAGTGCTATATTGTGGCCTGTGCAGAAAAGGAGTGGGAGAGCACTGCTGTGTTTGCTCAGCGATTAGAGGTTTAGAATAAGCTCCGCGGCTCGGCGCAGGAGAGAGCTCGGGGCTCATTCAGTGGCCCAATTGAACACCCTGAAAAGATTAAACACTCACGCTGAGAAGACAAGCAAATGCAGCCTGAAGAGGGGAGAACTTTTCTTTACCGAGAGAGAAAAAAAATCTCTCTCTCTCTCTCTCTCTCTCACACACACACACACACACTCACACACACACACACACACACACACACGCACACACACACACACACACACACACACACACACACACGCACACACACGCACACACACGCACACACACGCACACACACACACACACACACACATTCTTCAGTGGTAAAGTGAGATTTGTCTACATGGCGAGGCCCCCTTTTTACTCCGAGCTTCCAAAAATGTTCACTTCTGTGGTTCTGCTGAGCAGACCCCAACACGCACAAACACCCTTCTTCCTAACTCCATAGCCTAGAGTATCACTGTTCCCTTTATCCGAGTTTCCACTGCGCTGACTGGAAGGCTGACTTCAAGCACAAGAGGAACGGAATCCTAAAAAGTACCAGGTCCGCCCTGAGTCAGAAACCGAGCCGATGACCAGCTTTAAAGGCGCGGTCACTGCCCTTAGATTAAGGTAAACATGAACGGTGCAAGACTGTGAGCCACAGAGCACCCCAAATTCCTACAGGACTGTCACACCAACAGCAAATTTCAGCTGCGTTTAAGAAATCCAGTAAACAACACAGCCATGTTCCTCAGAGCCAGTGCTGTCTTCTACAGTACGAAACCCCCACTATGACCGAGTCTGTGCTGTCACTTGTTGATTTCAACATATCGAGACCAAAATCCTTTCAGAAGCCCCACAGACCTGATTGGGTGTGCAGTGCAGTTCTGCTTAATCATAAACTAAGTTGAGGACTGTGATTTTGGGGGTACGCTCCATCAGGCAAAGCTTACTTGCCAGGGGCCCTGTCACTTTCTCTCCAACTCCATGAACCAGAAACAGTGTTCTGGGAAACGGAGGAAAAGGCAAGAAGAAATAAGAGAAAGAAAAAAAAAAACAATGGGAAAAAAAAACTTTGCACCAACATCCGGCCGGTTTTGTGTCGTCGGCTGAGAACGTGCGATTATGTGCAACATGAGCGCGAGGGCTGCCCCACAGGTGTTCAGCTCGCAGCTGAACAGAAACAAGCCTCCAGCGCCAAACTGACAGCGGAGGCCGGGGACGAATCCAAACACATCGGGTTAGAAACGCACAAACGTTCTCATCTCCCCCCCCTACCCCTCGTTATCCCTCGCGCCTGGGACTTCTTATTTACGCGACGTTTTGTTATGCGAGCGTGATCCAGCAGCACCCCGCGCGTCTTTGGGGGTGGGGGGGGGGGGGGGGGGGGGGGGGCAAATACGAAAATACACCTGCCAGATAATAAAGAGCCACCGTAAACACATTTCCATATATGGCCTCTGACGAGGCGCGTTTTTAATTAGAGGAACACTCAGTTTATGTATTTGTGTTGCCGAAGGACCTTTTTAATTATGGAGCATGTTTGGGGAACAGAGGGACCCCGTGAATGGGATCGCTCCGAGCAGCCTCTAGAAAAGCAAACAGTTTAAAATGAAGAGCTCAGATTACTGCCACCCCGGAGTCCGGTCACTGAGAATACTAATTCCCCAGCAATGGCGTTAAAATAAATCGGACACCGCTTTCATGACTCGTGTCACTCAGTTTGAGTGTTAAAAACTCAAACGTAAGTTCAGGACAGGAAGAAAGAGCCAACAAAATTTTTTGACTTATCACAGGAGTTAAAAAGGTAATTTTGACTAAATATTTCGAAAACGCAGACTACAAAGAAAATGTACACTGTACACTTGAGCCTGTAGATAAGGAGACCCATCCAATATTTAAAATACTGATACTACATGACTATTTCAGTATGAAGCCTGTGATATTACAGCAGCAAACAAGGAGAAACTGCCCCAAACAAGGAGAAACTGCCCCAAACAAGGAAAAACTGCACCAAACAAGGCAAAACTGCACCAAACAAGGCAAAACTGCCCCAAACAAGGAAAAACTGCACCAAACAAGGCAAAACTGCACCAAACAAGGAGAAACTGCCCCAAACAAGGAAAAACTGCACCAAACAAGGAGAAACTGCCCCAAACAAGGAAAAACTGCACCAAACAAGGCAAAACTGCACCAAACAAGGCAAAACTGCCCCAGACAAGGCAAAACTGCCCCAAACAAGGCAAAACTGTACCAAACAAGGCAAAACTGCCCCAAACAAGGCAAAACTGCCCCAAACAAGGAAAAACTGCACCAAATAAGGCAAAACTGCACCAAACAAGGCAAAACTGCCCCAAACAAGGCAAAACTGCCCCAAACAAGGAGAAACTGCACCAAACAAGGCAAAACTGCCCCAAACAAGGCAAAACTGCCCCAAACAAGGAAAAACTGCACCAAATAAGGCAAAACTGCACCAAACAAGGCAAAACTGCCCCAAACAAGGCAAAACTGCCCCAAACAAGGAGAAACTGCACCAAACAAGGAGAAACTGCACCAATCAAGGAGAAACTGCACCAAACAAGGCAAAACTGCCACAACTGGCAAGAGTCAAATATGTCCTAATGTGCACACTAAATGGCAAGCCATATTTTCGCTCATACGCTCAGAACAAAAAAAGAGAAAGTATCAGAAGAGGGATCAAAGGTTTGACTTCCATCAGCCTCTCTCCCAAACGGAAGAAAGATAACTAATTATATGAACATCAAAAAAGAATTAATGGGAGGAATGAATGGGACTGTTTACCAATTCTAGTTCAAATAAAGCTGCAACTTGCGCTTTCGTTTTCCTACCTGATTAACTGAAATGAATCTGAAAGGAAACTGAAAGGAATTATGCACTTATTAAATGCAGGGGCTTATTTGAGTTACAGGGCTATCAGTAGTGTGGTCTGAATAATAGTGGCATCAACATATCCACACCTTTCACCTGCAGCCCTGTGCTTCCTGTGCAAGCTTTGCCATTACATGCCTGAATCCTGAGGGCCCCCTGGAGCTCTTCTCCAGCTACACTAGACCAGCCCACTGTGGACCTTTTCCACTGGAAGTCTATTCTTACATGAATGCACATAAGCTTCCAAAAAAGATGGCAGCTCTAAATGTGAGCACTTTCAATGAAATCCACCTTCTTCACATATTCTAAACACATACAAGTTCATTGGGCCATTCACACTTCAAATAAATGTTATGTGCCAACACGAACTATTCAACATATCCACGGATTCCCAAGTGTCACATGCCATGGCTTCTTTAAAACAGGAGTTGGCCAGCAGCCCAGGTCTAACAACACAACAATTATCCCCGCAGATCAGATTCACCCTCCAACGCTCATACAGTTTCAACTTCAGCTTTTTTCCCATAAAACCTAGCAGGTTGGTCAAATGTCTCTCACACTATAGAAACTTCCTAGACCTTGCAGCTGGCACTTACATCACTGTAGGGAACTGAATGGATGATATCTCTAGTCTTCCTGTGGAAAACACTTGGATCATTAAATTATTTTAATGCTGAAATGGATTTGCAAGAAGGGTACTGGCAGGAGCATATAGTACCCAGCACAATAATATCCCAATGCTACTGCATTACATTCAATTGGCAGATGCTTTTATCCAAAGCGACGTACAATAAGTGCATAACTACTGCTCTCACACAACTGAGTTTGAGTGTGTGCAAAGCCACTACTGTATTCCCAGGGTCTGTGTTGCACTGCATGAGAGCACTGCACAAACCTGATTGTCTGCTTCTATCCTGAACATGAAAAGCCACAACACAGCACATTAACGAGACCGACACACTACTACTCATCAATCTTTTGATACAAATGAAAATAAATAAGAAAGGCCAGCTAATATTATATGTGTTTAATCATAAGCCAAGGACCAATCAGCATCAGTGAATCATTTCTGATTGAAAATGTATGTAATTGTAGATGTACAGCCAGAATTTACAGATGTACATTCAAACAAGATTTATCATATTTTGATTCATTGTGGCCAAGGGTATGAATGGCTGGCCAGAATATCTGACACAATGTGTATTTCTGGACATAGACACAGAATGGAGGCTTTGTGAAAAATGTCACTGCTTGCGATAATTAAATCCATAATGAAACCAAAATATCACAGTTATTTTCATATACAAAATAAAATAACCCCCTACCCCCCATTTATCAGTTTAAGAGCTCTTTCCTTAATGGAATGCAGATTGGTCGTAATTCTGAATGAGATATTTATGCCAAAAAATGTCAAATGATGTGATGACTCAGCAGAACCAAACTGCGACAGTTCCGCTGAACTCATTTGTCAACTGCCACACACGTTCAGCTGTCAGCGCGCAGAGCCAAAGAGCTGGAGACATCAGCGGGAGATTAAGCGCTTCAGAGAGAGAGGGATGAAGGACGGAGAGTGCTTATCTCTCCACCTGAGGTATCGATTTCTCCGCTGCCACCTTCGCTCGCTCTATAAGGGGGGAGCGATCGGGGGAGGGGGGGACCCTCCCCCAGAGGAGCTATGAATTTTGATGTGCCCCTTGTGGGAGCGAGAGAGCGGGGTTACTGCGATTAACTGGCACGTTAGGGGGATTGAGAGGGCGCTGGCGGGGATGGGTGGCCAGCGCGGGGGGGGGGGGGGGGCGGGGGGCTTTAGCACTGATCCCCTCGGAGGGCTCAAAGACCTCGCGGCGTTTTCATTAAGGGCGGATTGAGCGCGTCCGTCCGCCTCCAGAAACACTTCATCAAATGTAGTGTTTTACTTAGCGATTAGCCCCCAGAGCCTCCGGGGGCAGGAGAAGGGCCCTCCACGAAATCCCCCCCGTGAACCCCGCACCACTTCCAATAACCACTTAATGAGCAGCCGGGCCGGGCGACAAGAGCGAGGGACTTAGGACAATTTCTTCAAGAGGGCGTTGTGATGGCGATGGCGGCGGCGGCGGCGGCGGGCAGGGTCGCTGCTTAATGTCACCCCACCGCCACTTGAGGCGGGAATCGGAGAATCGGCTTCTTCCGAGTGTCATCTCATCGCAAAAAATGCAGGGGAGGGAAAGAGAGGGAAGGAGAAGGAAAGAGAGGGGAGGAGAGAGAAGGAAAGAGAGGAGGGGGTGTGTGTGGGGCAGGGGGACGGGGGGGGGGGGGGGCTCTTCAGCTGCCTGTCCTTCCATATTGTTTTATTTTCATTGAACATTTCATTCAATCTACAGTCACAGAGCACAACAAGAGAAGACATCCAGCGGGAGGAGAGGCCATATTGCGCTGGCTTAGGGGAGGAGATATCAGCTGGGAGACAGGCAAGGGGCCAGCGCAGCCTTCGCCTCGCAGTCTGAAACCCTCCAAACATCTTGCCGCTTCTTCCCATTCTAATAAGACCGTAATCCACACAAGCTGTCAGTTGATACAAGCCTCCATATAAGGACAAAGAGGAAGACAATAATGAAAACAAGCTAAAAATAAGGCATCAGATGTTGTGAGGGGATACTGAAATGCACTTGGGGCCGTGGCAACAGGAGCAACTGCAATGGCAATTTCAACTCATGAGCTGAAAAGAATACACACACACACACACACACACACACACACAAGCTCAAACATACACAAGCACACACAAAAGTGTATGCATTCGCTTATTATTACACATAATTTCATCTGCATGGTAGATGCATATTATCAAACTATATATATATATATATATGTGCAAATATTTGCAATAGCATCACTATGCATTTTTTATCTACATGCCTGGAAGGTAATTACTTGGCTAGAAGGTCCTCTGAAATAACAGTGGGATCTTTAAATGGAAAGAAACATCCAGGGCTTCTGCGCATGAATACATGATTTACACACACAACCAGCACGAAAGGCGGAAATATGCAGAGGATGAGAGGAATTACAATGGCTATGTCAGGAATCGGGTATTTGGAGCTGGCTGTGCGGTGATGTAAATCACAACACCAACACTGGCAGGGACAGCAGAGGAGGAGTGCCAGGAATCACAGCTCTCTTTCAGGACTGGGCCTGAGCGCGCGCACACACACAGACACATATATACGCACACGCACACACACATATACATATATACACACACACATATATATACACGCACACACATATACGCACACACACATATACACACGCACACACATATACGCACACACACACACACACATGTACATACACGCGCACGCACATGCGCACACACACACACACACAGACACATATACGCACACACACACACACACAGACACATATACGCACACACACACACATGCACACGCGCACACACACACACACACACACATATACACACGCACACACATGCGCACGCGCACACACACGCGCACGCACACACATGCACATGCATGCACACAAATACACACACACACACACACACACACACACACACACGCACACACACGCACACGCACGTGTGCAGTACATAATCATGCCTGCACGCATATGCACATACGCGTGTGCAGTACATAATCCTGCTTGCACGGTGCACTCACACAGACGTGTGTACACCCACTCCTATGCATGATCGCATACACAAATTCATGGCAAATACACACTGTATGTCCTTCGAGGGTTAAACTTCTAACCAGAAGCGGAAAGTCCAGGGGTCAGAAAGTAAAAGTGCTGCCATGCGCTTCTTCCACCCACGAACTCAGCCAGCTGATTTCACTAATTAGTCCTACCTCCTGGCTGAAGGATTGTGCCAATTAGCAAATCCAGGTGATTAGAACAAAATACCGGGGAGGACTCCTTACTTTCCGAACCTGGATTTTCCACCTCTGCTGCTAACTGATGCACGTAAGGTGGGATCTTCCCTGTGTGACACGCCCTGCCTCACCCGCCATCCCCGAGGTTCAGCTGCAGCTCCCCTCCAATGGGAGCCTGAGATCTCCCCACACCAGCTGCGCCAGACCGGCAGCCCTCTGAGGCACTGAGCACAGCTAAGCTAGCAGAGCGCACAGAGAAAAGTGAAGCAAACCCTACACCCCATACGGAAAATGTAGGTGGTACTACATCTACCCGCAACCTACGTCTGTCCCTCATTAGCCTCAGTTAGGTCTCTGATGCTCTCTGTGCCATCGATCCCAGGAAATCTACAGGTGCTGAAACATTATTTGTTTTGCCGTTTCAACCTCTGTTACTCGACGCCATCGTAAATGAGGATTCGTCCTCAATGGTTCCTTGAGATGAAATGGTGGTTGATTGGTGGAAAAGCAGTGGCGGCTGGTGCCTGTGTGCAGAGAGGCGCTATAGAGTGAGCTATCCGACAGGGGATGTGACCATAATGGGATATTTTCAGCTGGGCACTCAGGAGATGGAAAGAAAGGCTGCAAGTAAAGCTTGATAAGTGTGTACAGATTCACATTCACACAAACTGAAAAAGGCTACTCACATCCCTGGCTTTGCCATAGAAGGCCTCTTGAGACGCCGCCTCCAGAGAGCCGATGAAGAAGACCGGATGGCAGTCTCCATATCTGCCGCACGAACACACAGGAGAGGCAGAACAAGAGACCCGTGAGCGCTCAGCACAATATCCCTTCAGCGTGTAACGCACAACCTCAACGTGTCCGGGCTTCAGGTCGCAGACTGAACTCACCTTGTTGAAAATTCAGCAGTAAAGTGCAGTAAGGCATCTCCCTCGTTCTCTGTGTTCTCGGGCACTGAGGGAAGACACAAAGGAAAAAAAGGCATGAAAAAAAAATTACAATATTAAGGGCCAAATGAAACCAGGAACCATATCAAAGGTAAAGGGAATCATCTGAGAGGACTTACTCATGGGAGACTTTCGACACCCCGACGTCCCCATGCCGAACATTTCTGCCTCGTCCACCCCAAATTCTGAAGCATCTTCAAAATCATCCCCTTCACTGTCGCTTACCATGTGAACATCTGTGCACTGCAGACACACAACACACAACATGAAGAGGTTTCATTACACTTTCTGGATGAGACATCTTCGGTGCTCAACAATACAATATAAAGTAAAAGTGACTTAAGACAGGTTTTTAAAACATTTCTGTAACATTACCTATATAACCACCAGTTAAGATTCCAATGAATAGCAGGGTCACTACCTCAAACCATTCATTATTTATTTATTACTTAAGTGTCATTCGGCAAGGGCATGCCAACCACAAAGCTACAGAACTGGTTATTATTAAAGTGCTCTTCGGTGGAATTTACATCAACAGCCCAATTTTAAATGACAAAAACATGACAACCTTCCAGAAATGTGTCAGAATACAGAGCGGGAAGGCTGATCTAAGGATGTTCTGCCTTCTTTCTGGTAAGTTAGAGGCTTCCAAAGAAAAAGAGTTCAATTACGGCTGGCTCCATAGAGACTTTCTGTGATGACACCCCAAACGAACCAGCCAACGCAGATACTCTGGACTGATTCGGTGTTCAGTGAGGAGGCAGAAACAGAAAATCCTTCTCAAGGAGGAAACGGTGAATAACGCAACAATTTAACATGAACTCCCTCTGCCCTCGAACAATGGCAATCTAATTTCTAAGAATCTAAAGGTAGCTACAGAGGTATATTCCACAGCTATATCAGGAGGCATTTCTTTACATGCGTTTCCCAGGCCATGGAGTAGAAGCAGAGACCATAGGGGTAGTCAAGTACAGGCTTGACGGAGGCCTGGATACTATATTTTATAGGCAAACAGGGAGGCTAGATGGGCTGAAAGGCCTGTTCTTCTCATTATCTATTCATTATCTTTTTTTTAAATTTTATTTAGAGCCATGTTGGCATCTAAGGCCATTTCATGGTGAGAACATGGTACCGATAATATTTCAATATACAGAAAGTAGAAATCGATCAATAGAAAACCAGAAGATTAAATAAAACCTATATAAGATGTTTCAAGTGTACTTGTGAGAACAGCTCTAAAATTCTTTCAGGGGATCTATTCATTATCTATCGCATATCTATTTTTTAAAATATTAATATGTTTGGAGAACCGGACAATACACACAGTTTGCATATTTGGGGGGGGGCAATCAAATACACTTTTCTAGAAGCTTGACTGCTTATATTTACGTATCACTGTCTGAGCTACTCCCTTCATGTCACTGAATGGGGGGGCGGGGGGGTTTTGGAGCGGACTCTACCTCCTCAAACTGCTCCCGGGTGTTGGCTGGGGAGAACCTCCGGCACACGCTGAGGTGATGGCAGGGGTAGCTGATCCCCGAGGCGGCGAGCGTCACCTGGGGGAGAACAAACACGTCACTCACACCAGCTCCCCCCGGGGCCGACGGCTACACTGTCAGCGCGAGCCGCATCCAAGCCGCCTCACACTCCAGCGCTGACCCTGATCCGAGACGACTGACAATATCACCGCCAGACTTCTGCAGAAAGAGCCATCAGCTGCGGTGACAAGCGTGAGAGAAAATTCAAAGAGTCATCTTCAGCATTAATAGGCAGCACCTTTATTGTTGAGCTCACCTCAATTTGTTAGGCTCACAACCTTTCTGTCTGTGTTATGAGCCTGACCATGTCGACACAAAGATACAAGAGAAGAAGAAGAAGAGTCCAACCAACATTAGGGGAAAAATTTTGACCTTGTGCAGGTGTGACTAACTGCAGGCAATGATTAAAGCAAACTCAACCACCAACCTATAGTGTAACACTGGCTAAAACTTGCTACAGCCAATCTGTAACTTCCAGATGCTCCACAGATAGGCTTACACAACCCGAGGTCAATACCACTGCAATGCAATTACAGCAAAAGCAAAGAGGTTTTAATTTTGCAATTAAAGCTATGCTGACACCGATCATCAGAAAAAGCCCTATTTACAGAATTGAGAGGAGAACTTTCCCACCTTGCTCTGGGAGTCTCTGGAGTGACACACCTGCATGGCTTGTGTAGAGCAAAGCTAATTAACTCAAACAGGACCTGGAAATGTCACCCTGCGTGAGCACTGAAGGGACTCATTAAAAGCAGTCTGTCCCCGCTTCGGTCCCCGGAGCCAGCGGCTGGAGCTGGGGGGCACTGCTCTGTCGGCTCATGCCACCCCACCCCGCCCACCGCCCCCGCAGCGTGGCAGGGGCCTGGCACAGCCGCAGAGCCCTATAAATACCCAGGGCTGGCTATCGCGTGGACGCGATTCCGCCACAGTCCCTTTGGAGTGGGCAGTGCCGCTACCCACTACCCACTACCCGCTACCCGCGTGCCAGCCGCCCAGTGAACCGCGGTGCCCACGGGCCCAGTGGACCCCAACACAGCGCTGGGACTCCCACCCACTTCAGTCTGAAAGGGGAAAACACTCAAGTACCATCTCAAAGACAGTACAATCACTCTCACTTAATGTCACCCAAATAACATTTCCTCAAAAAAGGCATTTCGAAAATAGGAATGCAAACAATTTTGACTGGGGGGGGTGGGGGGGGATGGAGGGAAAAAAAATATCAATATATGCTACTGTGGCATTCAGGAGCGGTTTCAAACGAGCGGCAGCGTGACTGACACGGACGCAGATAAAGGGAAAGGCCCTGACAGCCACCAGCATGGGGCTGTAATCTTTGCCATTGTGCAGCGCCGGGGCCGACAAAGAGCGCTTGGTAATTGTTGAATGAGGGGCCCGCTTACATGAAACGCCAGTCGGGTTTCAAAGGCGGCCTGACTGCGGGAGCTCCGCGCCTCTCGAAGCGCGCTGCCTCGTCCGCGGCGTAAACACCGGCCTATCAAAAGCCGCCGCGTTCCCACCGACGCCCGTACACAAACACGCGGCACAGCGGGAGAGGCTACACGCGGCGCGGGCATTCGCTCATCGCTAAAAAGACTCCGCTAAATAACAAGACCCTCCGTCGCTTATCGTCGGCATCGCAAACGGCGGCGGCGGCGGCGGCGTTTCGGAAGTCGCGTTTCGGGTTGAAGACGGCGAGGAATCCCGCAGACGGTTCTGACCGTCGGGAGGGGAAACTAATAAGCCGCCGTAAGCGTATGACACAGCGTACGCTTTAATCCACAAAAGTTTTGACGCGTTTCTCCATGTGGGAATAGCTAGATCTGAGGCACAAGATTTATTGGAACGAGGTTGGAAAGGGGGCCCGGCCAGTCGTACTTTCTGCCGCAGAAACAGTCAGACCGCAAGGAGAAACAAGCCCAGCCATCCCCACGGAGCCGGAGAGCACAGCAGCATATTGCATCTCTCTGCGCAGAGCAACAGCAGAGCACTGCAGACAGACCCACCCCCTCAAACAGCACGAACAACAGGGAAATAAAGACAGTAAATTCGCCCGGCGATCTCCACTACAGTACTGGCATTCTGGCTACAAATCCGTGAGCTGCGCGCACCACATGGTGCCTCCGCCCCTCCGCATTTTGAGATGAGCGCTCCTTGCCTTTCGCAGCTAATTAAAAGCGACTTTGCAGCGAGAGAGTGCTCAGGTACCGCCTGATGTCGAGGGCGGCTGAAGTGCGCTGCGTCACCTGGGGAGAAACACTTAGCAGGATTGCCTCGCATTGTTCCAGCTCCTCAAATCTGGCCAGACGTTATCATGCAGGGGGGAGAAAGGTATCCTTGCATAACCCTGAACGTGCTGCACTGTTTCGCGTTACACAATGGCAAACTGACTCAATTCTTCGCGCGGTCGAACAGCACAATGTCTGACTGTTTGTTTTGAGATGGTCAGGGTACTGCAGTTTGCAGGCTCAATTTAAAACGCAGCCGACAGTTTAGTGGAGCCAAAATGGCCGCCTACCACCTGCACATGTGTAAATTACTGCCAGGAGCATGAGGTCAGAGAAGCCTGTTTGCGCTCCATTCAACACAGAGAGATCAGAATCTAGCCACAACAGCAGGCATGGGTCAGTTCTAGTTATGATTTTATCAACACCATTGTGAATCAATTATCAGTTGTGCTTTGGTCACGCTTTACACTTTGATATAATCTAGAACAAGGTTCAGACTCGCAAACTAGAAAAGTGTTGATACGCTTAACATGGCCATGACTGCAGTAGCTGTGAAGGGGAAGCATAACCGGCCCTTAATAGTGAACCCAACGGCAATCCTGCCTGAACTCAACAGTTAAGAACTGGACCCCTAGTTTTAGTCCATGCCTGTAATCCCTTAACTGTCCTGTCTCCCTTAGATCAGACCCTCAACAAAGACCCACTGACAAGAGCACGAGAGACGGAGAGAACAATTCAAGAGAAAAACTTTTTCAAATAAAAGAAACAGAAAAGTATCTAAATATAAAAGGTTTAAACCGAGAAATGAGACAATAAAAAAATCAGAGGTTTCGCTTCCAAAAACTGTCACAGGCGGAGTAGAGGTAATCAGGCAGAAGTGTTTGCGGCTGGATCAGACGTGCCCTCTGAGAAGTGAGGGAATGCCCTGCTCTGTTCTCTCCCCTCTCCCCAATCCAGCCCCACGGAGAGACACCAGGACCCCTGGACAATAAGGGGCTTCCCTTCCAGGCCCTAATAAGTGTATAAATAAAGTTTATCACTTCCCCTGTCAATGGGGGGGGAACAGAGAGCGGGGGGGGAGGGCCATTAGGATGTATGAGAATGAAATATAAAGTTCAGCGCACATCCAATGCTTTGACCTTCCCCTTCCCGGAACGTCCCGGGACAAGCGCTCCACCGGGACGCCGCGGGGGACGAGGGAAGAGGTCAAGCCCCCCCCCCCCATCCCCACCCTGCGACCCTCTCCTCTGCCCCGCCACAAAGGACGGGCTCCTCTTTTTTGGATCCTTTTAATTAACACTTGCATTGAAGCGCGGGGCGGCGGCGGCGCTCCCGCTCTCTCCCTCTCTTTCTCCGGCGGGGTCAGTGTTTGGATTGGGTCCCCGGCTGCGGCTGTGAGATAATTACCGGCGACAGCTGCGCCGACGGCACCCTGAGCCCCCGCGCCACCGTGTTCCACAACTCTTTGATGGGAGAGGGGGACAACAGAGCCCGAGAAAGGGAAAATAAAGGAGCAGGAGAAGAAAGGAAGAGCGGAGCCCCACCCTAAACACCTGTTGGTCCCTTTCAGGTTGGTCCTTCGCCCCGCCGCAGACATGTCACTCCTGATTAGGATCAGGGGTCCTGCACACAGGAGCACGGGTAGGCCCTCGCACACGAGCCCCACCCTTCCCCCCCTGCCTCCCCCTGAAAAGGCGCTTGTAAAAGGGAACGCGCCGCTAACTTTGCGAACACAACTCTGCGGACTGCGAAGCCACACCCGTTACACCGCACTCCAAACAAGCGAGCGCCGAACGGGAGATATTTGGAGAGGAGGGGGTAACAGCACGGCCTATGCAGCAGTCTGAGCAGATAAATACAGCAGCTCCTACCCTACATTAATGTATCAGAAGTCTGCTTTTACGTGAGGTGGGGGGAGAGGGGGGGAGGCAGAGCAAACGCACCCTCCCCGCATGCAGAGAGAGAGAGAGAGAGAGAGAGAGAGAGAGAGAAGAGGACACCTCTCACTCAGACTCCCCGCTGAATGTCACCTGAAGAGAGCAATCACACGGGGGGCTCTGTCGAGGCTTATCGCTGAGCCCTGTCGCTACGGCAACCGGCAGGCCCAATAAGCCGGCGGCGGCCCGCTAACTTGAGAATCCATAAGAGCCGGAGGCCGAGGAGCGGCGAGCGGGCCCCTCGGAGACCGGCCGCATTAATACATTAGCAAACACCCTGAAACACTGGATAAATGTCAGCAATTATGGGGGAAAGAGTCTAATAAGGATGTTCCAGAGTCTGTCAATCACTCCCACAGGGACCGTGAGTCCCCGTCACTCAGAGCTGCAAGGCCGGAGCTTCCTCCCTCCCCGACGCCACGCAGGCGCTCACGGACCCGCCGGCACAGGGAAGCAATAAGCGGGCAATGAAGAGGATCGATCTCCTCTCGCCGCGAAAAAAGCCCACACCCCTCGCGTGTCACGAGGAAACAGTTTCATCGCCCGAGTCTGTGATTAGTGAACGGGTCTTAATGAACCGCACACCGCTTCCTGACGAGCAGAAAAAAAAATATGAGCGTGCCGGCTGTCAAACGAGCGCAAACTTTCTCGGTTTCACCGCAATTACAGGCTTGTTTGCGAGTAATCCCTTATTTATATTCATGGCAATCCGTTTGACACGTCTTACAGTCGCGCCGCCTGACAGCGCGCGCAGGAGCGGGCCGGCGAGAGCCGCCCGCCGACGAGCCGCCGTTCGAGCGCGGCGGACCGCGAGCGGAAACGCGACGGAGGCGATCGCACGCGGGGTTTCTGCGTCGCGAAAAACTGAGAGTTTATTTTCAGGCTCGGCTAGCCGTAGCACATTATGCCGAGCCCGAGCCCGAGCGCGAGCAGGCTGAGCTGGTAATTGGAGGACGGAGGACGGCGGTGCGAGGCGGCGGCGGCGGTGTGAGGAAGGGGCGGAGCGCCCGCTGGTTTTGCGTGCGCGCCCGTCGCTAGCTAGCTCTCCCGCCGGCCGCTACGCCGCGGCCCGGGCGCCGACGGTGGGGCTCCCGTTCCGTTACCGCACCCCCTCCGCACGCCGCAGCCCCGAAATAAACCACCGCGGCGGGGGAGTGCTAATGTCCTGTGGATACAGCGCCGCCAAACACAACGCTAAACACTTCCTACTCAGAGTTAGCGCAGACCTGCTAATTGATCCAGTGCCCTGCAATAACAAAGGCTTTCGGCGCAAGAGAGCGTGCGTCGCTGTACTTTCATAAACGCTTTGAACAAACTACCAACACGGCCGCTTCTACTCGTCAATCGACACTCTCGCGCTCCTGAACTCAAATTCCGGTCTAATTCCCAGTCAGAGACATGGTTTTCCCAAAATGCCCTTTAAGGAAATGTAGTCACAGGAACGGGACAGTGCTGAAGGAGCGGAGTCCTATCAGTCAGGCCGGCTGCCTGTCACTCTTTGTATATTCTGCGTGACCCCCAATCTAGCCAGAGACAGAGCCCCTCTTTTGCCTATTAATATTAACAATTATGTTTCTCAAACACCGCCGTTTTACCAGGAAGGCGGACTCCGCCATTGGTCTCGGAGAATTTAATCATTATCAATATTTTCTTTTATTATTAAATGACCTGACCGGCAATAAACCCCACTTGCTTTTATTTGAAATTGATCTCCGCATTGTATAAATGTATGGTCATTAAAATGTAAGAAGCGAAGCTTGGGGAGATTTGATTCTCCCCCCCCCCCCCCCCCCCACATATTAAGTGGAATGGAAAGCGCAGTGAAGGAGACGGGCAGGAATAATGACGGCGGGGCAGAGCGGCCATCGATTCTGACTCCCGGAAAATGTAATTTTAAGCCGGGCCTTCAATGTTTATTGGTACAGATCCCGGGAGAGGCGGCGAGGTTAATGAGATATGCGCTGAAACAGCTTGGCTGGCGACGCCAGGCCGTGTCCGCGAGGCCGGGAGACGCTTCAATAAAAAGGCAGGGCTGAAAGCGGGCCTTTATATGGCGAGGAGCCGCTGCTTTTAATATCTCCTCCCGCCAAGCACGGGCGCGCGGCACCCCCAGGAGCGGGCCGTGGCCTGCCACACGTATGGGAGATCCAAGGGGTGATCTCTAAAGCAGACTGCAGGGTCTGGTCTGGCTTCTGGTGAGCGCAGCTTGTGTATTATTCTGACTGTGTGACAATATCCAGTAAAAAAAAAAAATATATATATACACATATACACATGCATACATTATATATATATATACATATATATATATATATATATATATATATATATATATATAAACTCATATGTATATTTTCATATATATTTACATATATATAAACAAATACATACATATACATATATATTTACACATGCACACATACACACACACACCCATACATAATAAATATAAACAGTGCCATTTCCTCAATGCATGTGCCAAAAATAAAACTTTTGTATTGAGCCAAATAAATGTATGTGCCAAAACTCGATTCACTCTCTTAAAGCGAAAGTGTTTAAGCTAATGAAAATAGCTTTAATAGCTTTACTTAGCCAATGGAAAAATATAGGGTGCCACTGCTACATTCAATCTAACCCATAGTAAGACCTAAGAGAACAAAAAACATCACAGGAATGATGTTTTTCATGTGTGGATTCATAAACTCATGCCTTCCAGAGGGGAACACATTTTAAAAGGCCTGTATGGAAGGCCGCCATTTGGAGGGGACACCAGATGGAACAAACCCATCGATTCATCCCATGTAGAATGCTGGCCCTTTGCCCATAACTAGCAGAGCATAATGATCCATCCAATAACTACAGTCAGGACTTTCTACAGAGGAGGGGGGTAAGGAGTTCCTCAGGGCTCACACTGAGGACCCTCTGAACATCATCATTACGCTGCCTGGCTGTTTTGGGCACAGTCACTGGGAACAGCAGCCAATGTACAAGAGGAGCTAATGTCCCCATGAAGGAGAAAATTGGGTGATGGGGGCAGATACAGTTAAAACACCAACCAGTTCAGACCCAAAAAACCAGGTGAGATGACTTAACTGGTTAATCAACTGATTTAATTGACATGGGAGCCCAGTACATGTACTGTCCTACACCTTTTTTGTTTCAATAAGCATATGTATACCTGCATTCATACTGTATATACCTTAGCTTTTCATATTCCATATTCTATATTTATATTATACATATGTACATACACCTTACTGCTTCTTTTGCACTTCTGGTTAGATGCTAACTGCATTTCGTTGTCTCAGTACGTGTACTCGGTGCAATGACAATAAATTTGAATCTAATCTAATCTAATCTAAAAAGAAATGTAAAATTTCAGGAAAAGTTTTGTGTTCAATAAACCCGTTTTACTCTGTGATAATAAAGGGCATTGGCAGATGTGCTCCATTAATATTTTGGCAGCAGTTTGGCAGGGTCTGGGGAAGTCTAGTTAATGTGCGTTTTCTTTGTTGGCCAACAGGTTAGCACCTGGTAGAGTGCAAATGGCATCATGAACCTTCCGGAAAGAAGCTCAAACTCTTCCGCAGCTGTACTTTACTCACGCTGAAGAGGCCATGTTGTGCACTCATATCGTCTGCGCAGATCAGGTCAAGTGTGAATTAAATCAGGGAATTCGGGAGAAGAAAGGGATCCGAGATCCCACGTCACTTTTAAATGCAGTTAGCGAAAATGAGCGTCTCCACAGCGCTCAAAATACTGCAGCACACCAGCGCAGAGCTACACCACATGGGCCCTGATCTGTGCACTGCACCTGTGGATCTCCATCACGCCAGGGGGATTTCTGTTCACAGCCCACACTGTAGACGGTTTCTCCACACGACGGTGACTCAATGCCAAAAGGATAACATATAATACAAAGAATAACAATTACAAGATGCTCCAGTCTGACAAGTGAAACTCATTCTTTTTTAGAAACCATCTGCGCCATGACCTTCCCTCATATGAAATCCGCAGAAAGGTTTTCGGTTCTGCGATTCCCAGTCTAAATAAACACGTTCTCCTCGGAGTGAGGCTGAGCAGACTGTTTTCATTAGCATCGTGTCGCTACAGCTGCGAGCGCACAGCTCTCAGAAAAGAGAAGAAATCTAAAAGTAAAATGGCATTCTGGTTCCATGAGCCTACAGTTCCATGAGCCTACAGGCCTTTCCAAAACCTGGTGCTCAAACATTCTGACACTGAAACTGGAGGAAACCACACCATCCAAAAACTATATCAAAGTTATGCAGGCTGAATGAGAAACATTCCCATTGAGATGTACAGGACTTGTAGGACCGGATGTCAGCTCCGTTAATGTGAATGGGCGATCAGGCTAACGAACAGAGCACAGAGGAGCGCTTCCTGTTAAAATAGCTCCGTTAATGTGAATGGGCGACTAGGCTAACGAACAGAGCACAGAGGAGCGCTCCCGGTTAAAATGTGACGCGTGTTCGCCGTGCTCCGCGTCGGTTCTCCTCACCGAATCGTCGCCGGCAGAAGCAGGCCAGCCCTCCCACTGTTGGTGCCGCACGGGGATGTTTGTCAGGTCCGATATGTTCCGTTTCACCTGGGGGAGGGGGGGGAGATAAGACGCATCAGAGGAATCGAGACCGTTAGTCTGTCATGTTATATACAAGACAATTTATTTTTTCATCACTTCCTGTCAACAAGAGAATCGCAGCTGAGCATCACCAGACTTACATTTTTTTTCATGAAAAAAATGTTTTTCAGCTAAAAAAAAAAATAGAAAGAACAAAAGGCCAAATAACAAACAACAAAAGATCACAACAGTAGCTTTAAGACCCAATAAAGACGGATCCCACAGTGAGGGACCTTTACACTTCACAGAGGATCGGTATAAAAATAAAAAAATGTAAAAACATCAGAAGCCGCAGCAGGGCGCAGAGACATGAGGAGTTCTCCACCGGGCAGCCAATAAGAGCGCAGGGGTAGAGGGCATGCGAGGAAGGGGGGTAGAGAAGGAGCCCCGTGTTATTTGCATTCCGTGGATGCCACACTTAATGCCCAGGAACAACAGGCCCACGCTCTGAAATGAACAGTATTTCTCTTCTCCCATTCAGGCGCCGTGCATCTGCACTTGACAACACCGCGTGCTTTTAGAGGGCGTCCCGCGCGCCCCTCTCCCCCTCGCCCCGCCGCTCCACCACGCCACGCCAGGCCGATGTGCGCGGGGCCCGGGTGATCAAAGCGGGCGGCGTCTGCGCCGGCCGCCGCCCCGATTCTAGCGCATTACCCCCGCAGAATGCGCTGCCCCCGCTGGGGGGGGTGGGGGGTACCGAGGCAGAGCAAACTGGCCATTGTGCTGGAAATCTCCCTCGTACACACAGGCAAATCCCCCCCCCACCCCC
The DNA here is from genome assembly GCF_013347855.1 of Anguilla anguilla. Lineage (NCBI taxonomy): Eukaryota > Metazoa > Chordata > Actinopteri > Anguilliformes > Anguillidae > Anguilla > Anguilla anguilla. Next base: position 55,774,346 of record NC_049204.1, on the reverse strand, counting down.
CCGTCTCGTCCAGCACGCCGAGGAGGAACACGGGTCCCCGGGCCTCGTCCGAGGAGCCATCGCCGTGTAGAAGGTAGAAAAGCCCGGAAAGATACAGAAACAGAGACAGGTGAAGAGAGCGAGGAGTGACTGTCCAGCGTTCCCACAGCTGGAAGGTGCGGGGTGGGGCGACTCCGTTCTCCTCGGGCCATTTCGGCCAGACCCTGAACCCATTATCGCAGACCGGGGGGGGGGGGGGTATTGGCACAGCAGCGGCAGAGCGGAGGGCTCGGGGACGCGGGGGCAGGGAGCCGGTGACCGCCTGTGCCAAGCTGTGCTGGTAAAACACAGGGGGAAACAGCGGCGAACCCTTCACTTCTGACTGCAGGACCAAACGCCAAACACAAGCGGCTCAGCGAGTCTGTGCCCTCTGCACCTCATAGCTTAGCAGATCTGCTCCAGGTATCAGGAATCAGGAGAGCACGGGGCTGGGGAGCCGGTCCTGAGCACCGCACTTTTATTGCACCTGAAGCCCCAGAGGTAATCTACAGATTACTAACATTATAAACACAGAGTAAATACACTCCATTATTTCAATAAAGAGCAGAACAATTCATATAAACAGTCACTCACAGCAAAAGGCTCCATTATTACAATGAGGACAAAATATCCAGGAAGTTCACTCGATTGACTTTTTCAGAACTACAGTGCATTTCTATCTGTATTTTTAATTTAACTCAAATTTGAATGGCCACTCGTAATTGTAGGCCGACTCTGCAAATGCAGCATCGTCTACATAAACAAAAACCGGTCTTCCGCTGTTTATTTTCACAACAAAGTTGACCAGCAGGTATTGCATGGCTTATGCAGCGGGTGCAGGCGACCAATCACAGAGGAGACAGTAACTTAACTCCAGCAGCACAGGGTCCCTATTCCTCACCGCAGAGCAATGAGCTGGGACATACCTCGCTTACCAGAGCTCTCCATCCCTGGGCAATGGCAAGACCATTTATGCTTTATGTAGCTGCATGCACAGTCAGCACTGGCACGGTAAGGGTGAGATTATAGACCGCGTTGCACTGAGGGCTGGTGCTTTATCTAGCTGCGCCCCTTGGGAGCCCCATGGGTCAAGCTGCCTGAGAGGAAACCCAATTTCTTCTCCAATGTTCGGCAGCAAAGGCCGACTGGTCGGTAAAAGTGCTGTGTTATAATACTGCGTTTGTGTCCAGCGGGAGGGGAGAGGGCGCTAGTGAAAGGAGGCTAAAGGGCCGGGTCAGAGCAGACACAAGCCCACTGTGGGGGAATGCCGCACATTAGACTCATATTGATTCCTTGTTTCTCCCATCTGAAGGACAGCAGAGCCCATTCTCTTCTGTATCACTCCATCACTCTCTCTCTCTCACGCGCACACACACACACACTGCCTTTATGAAGTGAGCGGGGGTCAGCCGAGGTGTCCAATGTTATTACAGACTGTAATATCTGTGTTTGACCAGATGGCTACAGGGATTTCGCCGCGGTGAGCTGACCGCTAGGCCGGCCGTAAACACCAGCGCCCGTCTGTAATGAAGAGCCGGGGGTCAAAGGTCGCGGCACCCCCAGAGAAACAAGAAACGAATGCCAAGCAGAGGGTCCTGCTGGAAGCTGCCGTCAGAGGTTCACCGATTCCAAAGCCGCCCGCTCCCTCCGATGTCCCTCCTTCCAACTGCATTTCATAATTAAACTCCAGAGAATTACCAGGCTTCAGAGAGCAAGCAGCTCTGCTGGTGAACCTTTACGACAGTGAGCCTTCATATTCTGCGGGACTGAGCACAAAAGGTTCGGTCCCTTCCAGGGTCTACAGAGCCACAGAAACGCGCCATTTTACTTCCAGACCCGTCCTGCGACATTTGTAGGAATGCAACAAGCACGCACGTCCGTAAAAACAATCATATTTGAAGTCGCTAAGTTGGAACAGCTAAATATACGACCGAAGCCTTCGGTGACGAGGCGCTCCACAAACAGAATCCGCGGGGACGAGAACGCGGCGTGAATTATGAATGAGTAATGAGCGCCGACGCCCGTACGCTCTCACGGGCCGCGTCCTCTCATTATCAGCGTCATCAGCAGAGGGAGAGGGGGACAGCCATCCTGTCATTATAGGAATCCGCAAAAAAAATAAAATCAACATTAACTTTTCATGAAGCTCCGATCCCATCTCAACCCCTAAAAATGGTGCCCGCCGCAGAGAGCCTAATTAATGTGAGTGAGTGCCAAAATACCCACAGATCACATGATCGACTGAAGAGGAGGAGAACAGGGGAGAAAGACAAAAGTTTCACAAGGATCTACAGGAATCAGAAAATGTAATGAAACCCTCACCGCAAACCTATACACAAAATTCACGGAGACCAAATACAATCTGTGGTTACATTTACCACTAAAGGTTTCAAGCCATGATTCCTTTCGTGCTGCCATATAGTTAGCATAAAAACTATGCCTAATCCGCAATTGCGAACTGTTGAAGGTCTTGAAGTGAGAATATCTTGCATCCTCCAACTTACAAGAGTCGTGTGTTCCACTGAAACACAGTCGGTTGCATTTAAATCCGAAATCAGCTCTGCTTTGAAAAGTTGTCATTTCCATCTGCTTCAGATTTTTTTAATTTGGGTAAATGCCTAAGACTGAAAAACAAAGAGTACTACTCCACTAAGGGCTACCTGAGAAGGGAAGGCCGGGTTCCTATATTTTACTTTCAAGCATAGCACCATAAGCGCACATCATACACATTTCTAAAACATTCATTTTCCCACTCGGCTACACATTTTCTCCATTTCAAGAGGCACAAGGTGGCTAAAACAGAGTACACCTCTCCATTCCACAAAAAGAAGCAGCCAGCTATCTCATGCTGCCCCCTGTTGGACAGAGGAAGAGACAGCCTCAGGACCAGAGCCTGGGCAGGCAAGCACCT